>NW_027475809.1:25000-30767 GCF_051020985.1 Nomia melanderi | reverse complement strand
AACGTCGCGAAACAATGTTCGACGGTTGCTCGGTTCCAATCGTGCGGCCGTTTCAATTTCTCGTGCGCTTCACCGTCCCTCCGTAACTCTGGCCGATCGCGTATACCGAAGAGCCGACACGCGCAAAAACCACAGGCATTGTATACTGTGTATATATATATATATGTTACAGTCACAGCCTTCGCGCGTTTTACTCTCCGACGCGGGGTTTCCACGACGAAAGAGAGACAGTTTCGTGGCGGGTGACTCGGCCGAATCGCTACGACGGGTATTTCTATTATAGAACGAATCATCGCCACCCTTTACCAGTGCCCGACGAAGGAATCACAAGGTCATCTGGAGTTTACAATGCCAGCGACGGTAATTCCAACGAAGACCCGATAAGTCAACTCATCGTTCTATTTCTCCCCGTACAGAAAAGCGAATCGACGCTAATGCACCTCGCGCAAGCACGAACGTTCTCTTCGCGTGGATCGTCCCATCGTCCAAAGATGTAAAGACGCATTGGAGATCGTGGTCTCTGGCGGGCTCATTGCACGCCCCACTGCATATCTTTCCTCGAATCGAGAATGATTCGTCCACTAAGGCTGCGAAACTACGCGTCGAGGAAACTAGGGGAAAGAAGCGGGATGCGAGCGAAACGACAATACATTATGGAAACGTCGCGAAACAATGTTCGGCGGTTGCTCGTTTCCTCCTGCGGACGTTTCATTGCTCGGGCGCTTCACGTCCCTCCGTAACCTTCGCGCGATCGCGTGCCCCGGAGAGCCGGCAACCGGTGAACCACAGGCGTATAAACTATAGTCTTCTATAGCAAGCCTTCGGCGGTTACTCTCCGACGCGGGGATTCCACGACGAGAGAGAATTTCGTGGCGGGTGACATCGGTCGAAACGCTACGACGGGTATTTCTATTATAGAACGAATCATCGCCACCCTTTACCAGTGCCCGACGAAGGAATCACAAGGTCATCTGGAGTTTACAATGCCAGCGACGGTAATTCCAACGAAGACCCGATAAGTCAACTCATCGTTCTATTTCTCCCCGTACAGACAAGCGAATCAACGCTATCGCACCTCACGCATGCACGAACGTTCTCTTCGCGTGAATCGTCCCATCGTCGAAAGATATAGCCGCTTGGAGATCGTGGCCCATCAAGTTCTTCCGTAACTCCTGCGCGATCGCGTACCCCGGAGAGCAGGCAACCGGTGAACCACAGGCGTATAAACTATAGTCTTCTATAGCAAGCCTTCGCGTTTACTCTACGACGCGGGGATTCCACGACGAGAGAGATTTTCGTGGCGGGTGACACGGCCGAATCGCTACGACGGGTATTTCTATTATAGAACGAATCATCGCCACCCTTTACCAGTGCCCGACGAAGGAATCACAAGGTCATCTGGAGTTTACAATGCCAGCGACGGTAATTCCAACGAAGACCCGATAAGTCAACTCATCGTTCTATTTCTCCCCGTACAGAAAAGCGAATCGGCGCTATCGCACCTCACGCAAGCAGGAATGATCTCTTCGCGTGGATCGTCCCATCGTCGAAAGATGTAAGACGTACAGAAATCGTGGTCCATCACGATTATTCGTAACTCTCCGAGTCGCGTATCTGAGAGTAGGGCAAACGGAGAACCACAGGCATAAATAATACTATATATTTCTTATATAGTTAGCCTTCGCGTTTTACTCTCCGACATGGGGATTCCACGACGAGAGAGAGTTTCGTGGCGGGTGACTCGGCCGAATCGCTACGACGGGTATTTCTATTATAGAACGAATCATCGCCACCCTTTACCAGTGCCCGACGAAGGAATCACAAGGTCATCTGGAGTTTACAATGCCAGCGACGGTAATTCCAACGAAGACCCGATAAGTCAACTCATCGTTCTATTTCTCCCCGTACAGAAAAGCGAATCGACGCTATCGCACCTCGCGCGAGCACGTAACTACTCTTCGCGTGGATCGTCCCATCGTCGAAAGATGTAAGACGCACGGAAATCGTGGCCCATCAACGTTTTTTTGTAACTCTGCCGATCGCGTATCACAGAGCCGAGACGCACATACCACAGGCGTATAATACCGTTTTCTTTCGTATGGTAAGCCTTCGCGTTTACTCTTCGGCGCGGGGTTTCCACGTCGAGAGAGACTTTCGTGGCGGGTGACATCGGTCGAAACGCTACGACGGGTATTACTATTATAGAACGAATCATCGCCACCCTTTACCAGTGCCCGACGAAGGAATCACAAGGTCATCTGGAGTTTACAATGCCAGCGACGGTAATTCCAACGAAGACCCGATAAGTCAACTCAACGTTCTATTTCTCCCCGTACAGAAAAGCGAATCGACGCTGTTGCACCTCACGCAAGCACGAACGTTCTCTTCGCGTGGATCGTCCCATCGTCGAAAGATGTAAGACGCACGGAAATCGTGGCACATCACGTGTTTTCGGAACTCTGTCGACCGCGTATCTCAGAGACGACGCGCGCGAACCACTGGCATATACTATTATATATCGCGTTTTACCCTCCGACGCGGGGATTCCACGACGAGAGAGAGTTTCGTGAGCGGGTTGACTCGGAAGAAACGCTACGACGGGTATTTCTATTATAGAACGCATCATCGCCACCCTTTACCAGTGCCCGACGAAGGAATCACAAGGTCATCTGGAGTTTACAATGCCAGCGACGGTAATTCCAACGAAGACCCGATAAGTCAACTCAACGTTCTATTTCTCCCCGTACAGAAAAGCGAATCGACGCAATCGCACCATACGCGTGCACGTAAACAACTCTTCGCGTGGATCGTCCCATCGTCGAGAGACGTAAGTTTTCATAGTATGAATTCGCGTTTTACTCTCCGACGCGGGGATTCCACGACGAGAGAGAGTTTCGTGAGCGGGTTGACTCGGAAGAAACGCTACGACGGGTATTTCTATTATAGAACGCATCATCGCCACCCTTTACCAGTGCCCGACGAAGGAATCACAAGGTCATCTGGAGTTTACAATGCCAGCGACGGTAATTCCAACGAAGACCCGATAAGTCAACTCAACGTTCTATTGCTCCCCGTACAGAAAAGCGAATCGACGCAATCGCACCATACGCGTGCACGTAACAACTCTTCGCGTGGATCGTCCCATCGTCGAGAGACGTAAGTTTCCATACTATGAATTCGCGTTTTACTCTCCGACGCGGGGATTCCACGACGAGAGAGAGTTTCGTGAGCGGGTTGACTCGGAAGAAACGCTACGACGGGTATTTCTATTATAGAACGCATCATCGCCACCCTTTACCAGTGCCCGACGAAGGAATCACAAGGTCATCTGGAGTTTACAATGCCAGCGACGGTAATTCCAACGAAGACCCGATAAGTCAACTCAACGTTCTATTACTCCCCGTACAGAAAAGCGAATCGACGCAATCGCACCATACGCGTGCACGTAACAACTCTTCGCGTGGGTCGTCCCATCGTCGAGAGACGTAAGTTTCATAGTAAGCCTTCGGCGTTTTACTCTCCGACGCGGGGATTCCACGACGAGAGAGAGAGTTTCGTGAGCGGGTTGACTCGGAAGAAACGCTACGACGGGTATTTCTATTATAGAACGCATCATCGCCACCCTTTACCAGTGCCCGACGAAGGAATCACAAGGTCATCTGGAGTTTACAATGCCAGCGACGGTAATTCCAACGAAGACCCGATAAGTCAACTCAACGTTCTATTTCTCCCCGTACAGAAAAGCGAATCGACGCAATCGCACCATACGCGTGCACGTAAACAACTCTTCGCGTGGATCGTCCCATCGTCGAGAGACGTAAGTTTTCATAGTATGAATTCGCGTTTTACTCTCCGACGCGGGGATTCCACGACGAGAGAGAGTTTCGTGAGCGGGTTGACTCGGAAGAAACGCTACGACGGGTATTTCTATTATAGAACGCATCATCGCCACCCTTTACCAGTGCCCGACGAAGGAATCACAAGGTCATCTGGAGTTTACAATGCCAGCGACGGTAATTCCAACGAAGACCCGATAAGTCAACTCAACGTTCTATTTCTCCCCGTACAGAAAAGCGAATCGACGCAATCGCACCATACGCGTGCACGTAAACAACTCTTCGCGTGGATCGTCCCATCGTCGAGAGACGTAAGTTTTCATAGTATGAATTCGCGTTTTACTCTCCGACGCGGGGATTCCACGACGAGAGAGAGTTTCGTGAGCGGGTTGACTCGGAAGAAACGCTACGACGGGTATTTCTATTATAGAACGCATCATCGCCACCCTTTACCAGTGCCCGACGAAGGAATCACAAGGTCATCTGGAGTTTACAATGCCAGCGACGGTAATTCCAACGAAGACCCGATAAGTCAACTCAACGTTCTATTACTCCCCGTACAGAAAAGCGAATCGACGCAATCGCACCATACGCGTGCACGTAACTACTCTTCGCGTGGATCGTCCCATCGTCGAGAGACGTAAGTTTCCATACTATGAATTCGCGTTTTACTCTCCGACGCGGGGATTCCACGACGAGAGAGTGTTTCGTGAGCGGGTTGACTCGGAAGAAACGCTACGACGGGTATTTCTATTATAGAACGCATCATCGCCACCCTTTACCAGTGCCCGACGAAGGAATCACAAGGTCATCTGGAGTTTACAATGCCAGCGACGGTAATTCCAACGAAGACCCGATAAGTCAACTCAACGTTCTATTGCTCCCCGTACAGAAAAGCGAATCGACGCAATCGCACCATACGCGTGCACGTAACAACTCTTCGCGTGGATCGTCCCATCGTCGAGAGACGTAAGTTTCATAAGTAAGCCTTCGGCGTTTTACTCTCCGACGCGGGGATTCCACGACGAGAGAGTGTTTCGTGGCGGGTGACTAGGCCGAAACGCTACGACGGGTATTTCTATTATAGAACGAATCATCGCCACCCTTTACCAGTGCCCGACGAAGGAATCACAAGGTCATCTGGAGTTTACAATGCCAGCGACGGTAATTCCAACGAAGACCCGATAAGTCAGCTCATCGTTCTATTTCTCCCCGTACAGAAAAGCGAATCGACGCTATCGCACCTCGCGCGAGCACGTAACAACTCTTCGCGTGGATCGTCCCATCGTCGAGAGACGTAAGACGCACGGAAATCGTGGTTCATCGCGTCTTTTCCTACTCTCTTGAATCGCAATTTCGTATAGAGCCTACACACGCGAACCACCGGCATATACTATTTCTTCTCTCATAGTAAGCCTTCGCGCGTTTTACTCTCCGACGCGGGGATTCCACGACGAGAGAGTGTTTCGTGGCGGGTGTCTCGGCCGAATCGCTACGACGGGTATTTCTATTATAGAACGAATCATCGCCACCCTTTACCAGTGCCCGACGAAGGAATCACAAGGTCATCTGGAGTTTACAATGCCAGCGACGGTAATTCCAACGAAGACCCGATAAGTCAACTCATCGTTCTATTTCTCCCCGTACAGAAAAGCGAATCGACGCTATCGCACCTCGCGCGAGCACGAAACAACTCTTCGCGTGGATCGTCCCATCGTCGAAAGATGTAAGACGCACGGAAATCGTGGTTCGGCGGGCTCTATGCGCCTTGTTCAAAGTAAAAAAAAAAAAAATTTCGACGGACGGGAGAAGTGTATTTCTCCGCGCGTAAGCCGTTCGAAATTTCCGACGGACGGGAGATGAACTCTCCGCGCGTAAGCCGTCTAGTCATACAGCAGAGCAGGTATCGAGATACCTCTCTGTGCATGATC
>NW_027475809.1:10000-22500 GCF_051020985.1 Nomia melanderi | reverse complement strand
GTATGCTCGAGCGCTCTCCATCGTGTAAGCACGGACATAACGCACGAAGTCCGAAGACCGCGTACGTTAACATGCTGGACATATCGAGAAAGCGCGAACCATGCTAGGCGTACCCATGTCGAGGCCCTCGCGTTAAAGATCATACTCTTCTTTTCGTTCTCTCTTCTTTGCCCAGAAATAATATATATTTCTTATAATATATACCTCTTAGTTTATGTATTTCTCTCTTAGGACACCTCAATTTTATATGTATATATTATATTTCATTCGAACAATTTTTGTTCGTCGCCCCTTTTTGTGTGTAGTATTTCGTTTGGTCTTTGCCATTAAATTTTTGTATACGAAAAATATATTTTCGCTCGGATAGAAAACCCCTTTTGGGTTTCTGAGAGTTGATGTGAGAGTCGTACAAGTATAACGAATATACGTTGTATCCAACCCAACATTCTGGGCTTACCACATAAGGGCCATTCGGTCTGAGACACCGACCCGTGGTCATGCTGTGTAGAGAAAAATTCGCAACGGAACGCGGTACAGAACAGTCGAGGAATGGACCTCGAGGAGCTGAACGACTGCTTCTCGACCGAGATCGTAGAATAGCCGCTCGCCCGCCGCTGCGCCGACCGGTCCGCTCGAACCGACGTGCTCTCTTATAGTAACCAAACGGGCGGCCGCGACGACCGCGGCGCCGGCCGCTCAGCACGGGCGCTTATGGTGGTAAACTGCCGCGCGTACAGACCAACCGGCCGGGCTGCTGGTACTTAGCCGCTGAAACTATGGTCGATTCGAACATATATTAACATACGATTTTTATTCGATAAATCGTTATTGTACATATTAAACGTTAGTTTCCACCGAAAGAAAAATTTTTTAGAATTTTTTTTTTCCAAAAATTGCAAGAGTAAACTTTTTTAATATTCGATTTAAAAATTTTTAAATGCTTAATCCTTACATTAAACTACTGGGAGAACTCAGAAATCATAATGAAAAAAATTACAAAAATTTATTTTTCTCAGAAACTCCGAAAAACAGAGTGGTCGAATCCGTGCAAGCCGGAATTTTTCTAAGTCCCCACGGTCAAGAGTAAACTTTTTTAATAAGCGTTTTAAAATTATTTCAATGTTTAATCCATGCGTAAACATGACGTTTATTAACGTTTTTAACATTAAAAAAAATTACAAAAATTTATTTTTCGGAAAAAATGGAAAAAACCGATTCGTCGGAGCGAGGTGTCCAGCCCGTGCGGTAATTCCAGCAGGCGAATCGGACTTCCCGAAATTTTTCTAAGTCCCACGGTCGACACCAACTTTTTTAATAAGCGTTTTAAAATTATTTCAATGTTTAATCCATGCGTAAACATGAAGTTTATTAACGTTTTTAACATTAAAAAAAATTACAAAAATTTATTTTTCGGAAAAAATGGAAAAAACCGATTCGTCGGAGCGAGGTGTCCAGCCCGTGCGGTAATTCCAGCAGGCGAATCGGACTTCCCGAAATTTTTCTAAGTCCCACGGTCGACACCAACTTTTTTAATAAGCGTTTTAAAATTATTTCAATGTTTAATCCATGCGTAAACATGACGTTTATTAACGTTTTTAACATTAAAAAAAATTACAAAAATTTATTTTTCGGAAAAAATGGAAAAAACCGATTCGTCGGAGCGAGGTGTCCAGCCCGTGCGGTAATTCCAGCAGGCGAATCGGACTTCCCGAAATTTTTCTAAGTCCCACGGTCGACACCAACTTTTTTAATAAGCGTTTTAAAATTATTTCAATGTTTAATCCATGCGTAAACATGAAGTTTATTAACGTTTTTAACATTAAAAAAAATTACAAAAATTTATTTTTCGGAAAAAATGGAAAAAACCGATTCGTCGGAGCGAGGTGTCCAGCCCGTGCGGTAATTCCAGCAGGCGAATCGGACTTCCCGAAATTTTTCTAAGTCCCACGGTCGACACCAACTTTTTTAATAAGCGTTTTAAAATTATTTCAATGTTTAATCCATGCGTAAACATGACGTTTATTAACGTTTTTAACATTAAAAAAAATTACAAAAATTTATTTTTCGGAAAAAATGGAAAAAACCGATTCGTCGGAGCGAGGTGTCCAGCCCGTGCGGTAATTCCAGCAGGCGAATCGGACTTCCCGAAATTTTTCTAAGTCCCACGGTCGACACCAACTTTTTTAATAAGCGTTTTAAAATTATTTCAATGTTTAATCCATGCGTAAACATGACGTTTATTAACGTTTTTAACATTAAAAAAAATTACAAAAATTTATTTTTCGGAAAAAATGGAAAAAACCGATTCGTCGGAGCGAGGTGTCCAGCCCGTGCGGTAATTCCAGCAGGCGAATCGGACTTCCCGAAATTTTTCTAAGTCCCACGGTCGACACCAACTTTTTTAATAAGCGTTTTAAAATTATTTCAATGTTTAATCCATGCGTAAACATGAAGTTTATTAACGTTTTTAACATTAAAAAAAATTACAAAAATTTATTTTTCGGAAAAAATGGAAAAAACCGATTCGTCGGAGCGAGGTGTCCAGCCCGTGCGGTAATTCCAGCAGGCGAATCGGACTTCCCGAAATTTTTCTAAGTCCCACGGTCGACACCAACTTTTTTAATAAGCGTTTTAAAATTATTTCAATGTTTAATCCATGCGTAAACATGACGTTTATTAACGTTTTTAACATTAAAAAAAATTACAAAAATTTATTTTTCGGAAAAAATGGAAAAAACCGATTCGTCGGAGCGAGGTGTCCAGCCCGTGCGGTAATTCCAGCAGGCGAATCGGACTTCCCGAAATTTTTCTAAGTCCCACGGTCGACACCAACTTTTTTAATAAGCGTTTTAAAATTATTTCAATGTTTAATCCATGCGTAAACATGACGTTTATTAACGTTTTTAACATTAAAAAAAATTACAAAAATTTATTTTTCGGAAAAAATGGAAAAAACCGATTCGTCGGAGCGAGGTGTCCAGCCCGTGCGGTAATTCCAGCAGGCGAATCGGACTTCCCGAAATTTTTCTAAGTCCCACGGTCGACACCAACTTTTTTAATAAGCGTTTTAAAATTATTTCAATGTTTAATCCATGCGTAAACATGAAGTTTATTAACGTTTTTAACATTAAAAAAAATTACAAAAATTTATTTTTCGGAAAAAATGGAAAAAACCGATTCGTCGGAGCGAGGTGTCCAGCCCGTGCGGTAATTCCAGCAGGCGAATCGGACTTCCCGAAATTTTTCTAAGTCCCACGGTCGACACCAACTTTTTTAATAAGCGTTTTAAAATTATTTCAATGTTTAATCCATGCGTAAACATGACGTTTATTAACGTTTTTAACATTAAAAAAAATTACAAAAATTTATTTTTCGGAAAAAATGGAAAAAACCGATTCGTCGGAGCGAGGTGTCCAGCCCGTGCGGTAATTCCAGCAGGCGAATCGGACTTCCCGAAATTTTTCTAAGTCCCACGGTCGACACCAACTTTTTTAATAAGCGTTTTAAAATTATTTCAATGTTTAATCCATGCGTAAACATGACGTTTATTAACGTTTTTAACATTAAAAAAAATTACAAAAATTTATTTTTCGGAAAAAATGGAAAAAACCGATTCGTCGGAGCGAGGTGTCCTGCCCGTGCGGTAATTCCAGCAGGCGAATCGGACTTCCCGAAATTTTTCTAAGTCCCACGGTCGACACCAACTTTTTTAATAAGCGTTTTAAAATTATTTCAATGTTTAATCCATGCGTAAACATGACGTTTATTAACGTTTTTAACATTAAAAAAAATTACAAAAATTTATTTTTCGGAAAAAATGGAAAAAACCGATTCGTCGGAGCGAGGTGTCCAGCCCGTGCGGTAATTCCAGCAGGCGAATCGGACTTCCCGAAATTTTTCTAAGTCCCACGGTCGACACCAACTTTTTTAATAAGCGTTTTAAAATTATTTCAATGTTTAATCCATGCGTAAACATGAAGTTTATTAACGTTTTTAACATTAAAAAAAATTACAAAAATTTATTTTTCGGAAAAAATGGAAAAAACCGATTCGTCGGAGCGAGGTGTCCAGCCCGTGCGGTAATTCCAACAGGCGAATCGGACTTCCCGAAATTTTTCTAAGTCCCACGGTCGACACCAACTTTTTTAATAAGCGTTTTAAAATTATTTCAATGTTTAATCCATGCGTAAACATGACGTTTATTAACGTTTTTAACATTAAAAAAAATTACAAAAATTTATTTTTCGGAAAAAATGGAAAAAACCGATTCGTCGGAGCGAGGTGTCCAGCCCGTGCGGTAATTCCAGCAGGCGAATCGGACTTCCCGAAATTTTTCTAAGTCCCACGGTCGACACCAACTTTTTTAATAAGCGTTTTAAAATTATTTCAATGTTTAATCCATGCGTAAACATGACGTTTATTAACGTTTTTAACATTAAAAAAAATTACAAAAATTTATTTTTCGGAAAAAATGGAAAAAACCGATTCGTCGGAGCGAGGTGTCCAGCCCGTGCGGTAATTCCAGCAGGCGAATCGGACTTCCCGAAATTTTTCTAAGTCCCACGGTCGACACCAACTTTTTTAATAAGCGTTTTAAAATTATTTCAATGTTTAATCCATGCGTAAACATGAAGTTTATTAACGTTTTTAACATTAAAAAAAATTACAAAAATTTATTTTTCGGAAAAAATGGAAAAAACCGATTCGTCGGAGCGAGGTGTCCAGCCCGTGCGGTAATTCCAGCAGGCGAATCGGACTTCCCGAAATTTTTCTAAGTCCCACGGTCGACACCAACTTTTTTAATAAGCGTTTTAAAATTATTTCAATGTTTAATCCATGCGTAAACATGACGTTTATTAACGTTTTTAACATTAAAAAAAATTACAAAAATTTATTTTTCGGAAAAAATGGAAAAAACCGATTCGTCGGAGCGAGGTGTCCAGCCCGTGCGGTAATTCCAGCAGGCGAATCGGACTTCCCGAAATTTTTCTAAGTCCCACGGTCGACACCAACTTTTTTAATAAGCGTTTTAAAATTATTTCAATGTTTAATCCATGCGTAAACATGACGTTTATTAACGTTTTTAACATTAAAAAAAATTACAAAAATTTATTTTTCGGAAAAAATGGAAAAAACCGATTCGTCGGAGCGAGGTGTCCTGCCCGTGCGGTAATTCCAGCAGGCGAATCGGACTTCCCGAAATTTTTCTAAGTCCCACGGTCGACACCAACTTTTTTAATAAGCGTTTTAAAATTATTTCAATGTTTAATCCATGCGTAAACATGACGTTTATTAACGTTTTTAACATTAAAAAAAATTACAAAAATTTATTTTTCGGAAAAAATGGAAAAAACCGATTCGTCGGAGCGAGGTGTCCAGCCCGTGCGGTAATTCCAGCAGGCGAATCGGACTTCCCGAAATTTTTCTAAGTCCCACGGTCGACACCAACTTTTTTAATAAGCGTTTTAAAATTATTTCAATGTTTAATCCATGCGTAAACATGAAGTTTATTAACGTTTTTAACATTAAAAAAAATTACAAAAATTTATTTTTCGGAAAAAATGGAAAAAACCGATTCGTCGGAGCGAGGTGTCCATCCCGTGCGGTAATTCCAGCAGGCGAATCGGACTTCCCGAAATTTTTCTAAGTCCCACGGTCGACACCAACTTTTTTAATAAGCGTTTTAAAATTATTTCAATGTTTAATCCATGCGTAAACATGACGTTTATTAACGTTTTTAACATTAAAAAAAATTACAAAAATTTATTTTTCGGAAAAAATGGAAAAAACCGATTCGTCGGAGCGAGGTGTCCAGCCCGTGCGGTAATTCCAGCAGGCGAATCGGACTTCCCGAAATTTTTCTAAGTCCCACGGTCGACACCAACTTTTTTAATAAGCGTTTTAAAATTATTTCAATGTTTAATCCATGCGTAAACATGACGTTTATTAACGTTTTTAACATTAAAAAAAATTACAAAAATTTATTTTTCGGAAAAAATGGAAAAAACCGATTCGTCGGAGCGAGGTGTCCTGCCCGTGCGGTAATTCCAGCAGGCGAATCGGACTTCCCGAAATTTTTCTAAGTCCCACGGTCGACACCAACTTTTTTAATAAGCGTTTTAAAATTATTTCAATGTTTAATCCATGCGTAAACATGAAGTTTATTAACGTTTTTAACATTAAAAAAAATTACAAAAATTTATTTTTCGGAAAAAATGGAAAAAACCGATTCGTCGGAGCGAGGTGTCCAGCCCGTGCGGTAATTCCAGCAGGCGAATCGGACTTCCCGAAATTTTTCTAAGTCCCACGGTCGACACCAACTTTTTTAATAAGCGTTTTAAAATTATTTCAATGTTTAATCCATGCGTAAACATGACGTTTATTAACGTTTTTAACATTAAAAAAAATTACAAAAATTTATTTTTCGGAAAAAATGGAAAAAACCGATTCGTCGGAGCGAGGTGTCCAGCCCGTGCGGTAATTCCAGCAGGCGAATCGGACTTCCCGAAATTTTTCTAAGTCCCACGGTCGACACCAACTTTTTTAATAAGCGTTTTAAAATTATTTCAATGTTTAATCCATGCGTAAACATGACGTTTATTAACGTTTTTAACATTAAAAAAAATTACAAAAATTTATTTTTCGGAAAAAATGGAAAAAACCGATTCGTCGGAGCGAGGTGTCCAGCCCGTGCGGTAATTCCAGCAGGCGAATCGGACTTCCCGAAATTTTTCTAAGTCCCACGGTCGACACCAACTTTTTTAATAAGCGTTTTAAAATTATTTCAATGTTTAATCCATGCGTAAACATGAAGTTTATTAACGTTTTTAACATTAAAAAAAATTACAAAAATTTATTTTTCGGAAAAAATGGAAAAAACCGATTCGTCGGAGCGAGGTGTCCAGCCCGTGCGGTAATTCCAGCAGGCGAATCGGACTTCCCGAAATTTTTCTAAGTCCCACGGTCGACACCAACTTTTTTAATAAGCGTTTTAAAATTATTTCAATGTTTAATCCATGCGTAAACATGACGTTTATTAACGTTTTTAACATTAAAAAAAATTACAAAAATTTATTTTTCGGAAAAAATGGAAAAAACCGATTCGTCGGAGCGAGGTGTCCAGCCCGTGCGGTAATTCCAGCAGGCGAATCGGACTTCCCGAAATTTTTCTAAGTCCCACGGTCGACACCAACTTTTTTAATAAGCGTTTTAAAATTATTTCAATGTTTAATCCATGCGTAAACATGACGTTTATTAACGTTTTTAACATTAAAAAAAATTACAAAAATTTATTTTTCGGAAAAAATGGAAAAAACCGATTCGTCGGAGCGAGGTGTCCTGCCCGTGCGGTAATTCCAGCAGGCGAATCGGACTTCCCGAAATTTTTCTAAGTCCCACGGTCGACACCAACTTTTTTAATAAGCGTTTTAAAATTATTTCAATGTTTAATCCATGCGTAAACATGACGTTTATTAACGTTTTTAACATTAAAAAAAATTACAAAAATTTATTTTTCGGAAAAAATGGAAAAAACCGATTCGTCGGAGCGAGGTGTCCAGCCCGTGCGGTAATTCCAGCAGGCGAATCGGACTTCCCGAAATTTTTCTAAGTCCCACGGTCGACACCAACTTTTTTAATAAGCGTTTTAAAATTATTTCAATGTTTAATCCATGCGTAAACATGAAGTTTATTAACGTTTTTAACATTAAAAAAAATTACAAAAATTTATTTTTCGGAAAAAATGGAAAAAACCGATTCGTCGGAGCGAGGTGTCCAGCCCGTGCGGTAATTCCAGCAGGCGAATCGGACTTCCCGAAATTTTTCTAAGTCCCACGGTCGACACCAACTTTTTTAATAAGCGTTTTAAAATTATTTCAATGTTTAATCCATGCGTAAACATGACGTTTATTAACGTTTTTAACATTAAAAAAAATTACAAAAATTTATTTTTCGGAAAAAATGGAAAAAACCGATTCGTCGGAGCGAGGTGTCCAGCCCGTGCGGTAATTCCAGCAGGCGAATCGGACTTCCCGAAATTTTTCTAAGTCCCACGGTCGACACCAACTTTTTTAATAAGCGTTTTAAAATTATTTCAATGTTTAATCCATGCGTAAACATGACGTTTATTAACGTTTTTAACATTAAAAAAAATTACAAAAATTTATTTTTCGGAAAAAATGGAAAAAACCGATTCGTCGGAGCGAGGTGTCCAGCCCGTGCGGTAATTCCAGCAGGCGAATCGGACTTCCCGAAATTTTTCTAAGTCCCACGGTCGACACCAACTTTTTTAATAAGCGTTTTAAAATTATTTCAATGTTTAATCCATGCGTAAACATGAAGTTTATTAACGTTTTTAACATTAAAAAAAATTACAAAAATTTATTTTTCGGAAAAAATGGAAAAAACCGATTCGTCGGAGCGAGGTGTCCAGCCCGTGCGGTAATTCCAGCAGGCGAATCGGACTTCCCGAAATTTTTCTAAGTCCCACGGTCGACACCAACTTTTTTAATAAGCGTTTTAAAATTATTTCAATGTTTAATCCATGCGTAAACATGACGTTTATTAACGTTTTTAACATTAAAAAAAATTACAAAAATTTATTTTTCGGAAAAAATGGAAAAAACCGATTCGTCGGAGCGAGGTGTCCAGCCCGTGCGGTAATTCCAGCAGGCGAATCGGACTTCCCGAAATTTTTCTAAGTCCCACGGTCGACACCAACTTTTTTAATAAGCGTTTTAAAATTATTTCAATGTTTAATCCATGCGTAAACATGACGTTTATTAACGTTTTTAACATTAAAAAAAATTACAAAAATTTATTTTTCGGAAAAAATGGAAAAAACCGATTCGTCGGAGCGAGGTGTCCTGCCCGTGCGGTAATTCCAGCAGGCGAATCGGACTTCCCGAAATTTTTCTAAGTCCCACGGTCGACACCAACTTTTTTAATAAGCGTTTTAAAATTATTTCAATGTTTAATCCATGCGTAAACATGACGTTTATTAACGTTTTTAACATTAAAAAAAATTACAAAAATTTATTTTTCGGAAAAAATGGAAAAAACCGATTCGTCGGAGCGAGGTGTCCAGCCCGTGCGGTAATTCCAGCAGGCGAATCGGACTTCCCGAAATTTTTCTAAGTCCCACGGTCGACACCAACTTTTTTAATAAGCGTTTTAAAATTATTTCAATGTTTAATCCATGCGTAAACATGAAGTTTATTAACGTTTTTAACATTAAAAAAAATTACAAAAATTTATTTTTCGGAAAAAATGGAAAAAACCGATTCGTCGGAGCGAGGTGTCCAGCCCGTGCGGTAATTCCAGCAGGCGAATCGGACTTCCCGAAATTTTTCTAAGTCCCACGGTCGACACCAACTTTTTTAATAAGCGTTTTAAAATTATTTCAATGTTTAATCCATGCGTAAACATGACGTTTATTAACGTTTTTAACATTAAAAAAAATTACAAAAATTTATTTTTCGGAAAAAATGGAAAAAACCGATTCGTCGGAGCGAGGTGTCCAGCCCGTGCGGTAATTCCAGCAGGCGAATCGGACTTCCCGAAATTTTTCTAAGTCCCACGGTCGACACCAACTTTTTTAATAAGCGTTTTAAAATTATTTCAATGTTTAATCCATGCGTAAACATGACGTTTATTAACGTTTTTAACATTAAAAAAAATTACAAAAATTTATTTTTCGGAAAAAATGGAAAAAACCGATTCGTCGGAGCGAGGTGTCCTGCCCGTGCGGTAATTCCAGCAGGCGAATCGGACTTCCCGAAATTTTTCTAAGTCCCACGGTCGACACCAACTTTTTTAATAAGCGTTTTAAAATTATTTCAATGTTTAATCCATGCGTAAACATGAAGTTTATTAACGTTTTTAACATTAAAAAAAATTACAAAAATTTATTTTTCGGAAAAAATGGAAAAAACCGATTCGTCGGAGCGAGGTGTCCAGCCCGTGCGGTAATTCCAGCAGGCGAATCGGACTTCCCGAAATTTTTCTAAGTCCCACGGTCGACACCAACTTTTTTAATAAGCGTTTTAAAATTATTTCAATGTTTAATCCATGCGTAAACATGACGTTTATTAACGTTTTTAACATTAAAAAAAATTACAAAAATTTATTTTTCGGAAAAAATGGAAAAAACCGATTCGTCGGAGCGAGGTGTCCTGCCCGTGCGGTAATTCCAGCAGGCGAATCGGACTTCCCGAAATTTTTCTAAGTCCCACGGTCGACACCAACTTTTTTAATAAGCGTTTTAAAATTATTTCAATGTTTAATCCATGCGTAAACATGAAGTTTATTAACGTTTTTAACATTAAAAAAAATTACAAAAATTTATTTTTCGGAAAAAATGGAAAAAACCGATTCGTCGGAGCGAGGTGTCCAGCCCGTGCGGTAATTCCAGCAGGCGAATCGGACTTCCCGAAATTTTTCTAAGTCCCACGGTCGACACCAACTTTTTTAATAAGCGTTTTAAAATTATTTCAATGTTTAATCCATGCGTAAACATGACGTTTATTAACGTTTTTAACATTAAAAAAAATTACAAAAATTTATTTTTCGGAAAAAATGGAAAAAACCGATTCGTCGGAGCGAGGTGTCCTGCCCGTGCGGTAATTCCAGCAGGCGAATCGGACTTCCCGAAATTTTTCTAAGTCCCACGGTCGACACCAACTTTTTTAATAAGCGTTTTAAAATTATTTCAATGTTTAATCCATGCGTAAACATGAAGTTTATTAACGTTTTTAACATTAAAAAAAATTACAAAAATTTATTTTTCGGAAAAAATGGAAAAAACCGATTCGTCGGAGCGAGGTGTCCAGCCCGTGCGGTAATTCCAGCAGGCGAATCGGACTTCCCGAAATTTTTCTAAGTCCCACGGTCGACACCAACTTTTTTAATAAGCGTTTTAAAATTATTTCAATGTTTAATCCATGCGTAAACATGACGTTTATTAACGTTTTTAACATTAAAAAAAATTACAAAAATTTATTTTTCGGAAAAAATGGAAAAAACCGATTCGTCGGAGCGAGGTGTCCTGCCCGTGCGGTAATTCCAGCAGGCGAATCGGACTTCCCGAAATTTTTCTAAGTCCCACGGTCGACACCAACTTTTTTAATAAGCGTTTTAAAATTATTTCAATGTTTAATCCATGCGTAAACATGAAGTTTATTAACGTTTTTGACATTAAAAAAAATTACAAAAATTTATTTTTCGGAAAAAATGGAAAAAACCGATTCGTCGGAGCGAGCTGTCCAGGCCGTGCGGTAATGCCAGCAGGCGATCCGGGGTACTCGAAATTTTTCTAAGTCCCGACGGTCAAGAGTAAACTTTTTCATCACATATTTCAAAATTTTTTTAATGTTTAATCCACGCATAAAAACGCAGTTTATTAACGTTTTTAACGTTGAGAAAATTGACAAAAATTTTTTTTTCACTGAAAATGGAAAAAATGTATCGGTCGATGCGGGCTGTCCAGGCCGTGCGGTAATTCCAGCAGGCGATCCGGGGTACTCGAAATTTTTCTAAGTCCCGACGGTCAAGAGTAAACTTTTTCATCACATATTTCAAAATTTTTTTAATGTTTAATCCACGCATAAAAACGCAGTTTATTAACGTTTTTAACGTTGAGAAAATTGACAAAAATTTTTTTTTCACTGAAAATGGAAAAAATGTATCGGTCGATGCGGGCTGTCCAGGCCGTGCGGTAATTCCAGCCTGCGATCCGAGGTACTCGAAATTTTTCTAAGTCCGAACGGTCAAGAGTAAACTTTTTCATCACATATTTCAAAATTTTTTCAATGTTTAATCCACGCATAAAAACGCAGTTTATTAACGTTTTTAACGTTGAGAAAATTGACAAAAATTTTTTTTTCACTGAAAATGGAAAAAATGTATCGGTCGATGCGGGCTGTCCAGGCCGTGCGGTAATTCCAGCCGGCGATCCGAGGTACTCGAAATTTTTCTAAGTCCGAACGGTCAAGAGTAAACTTTTTCATCACATATTTCAAAATTTTTTCAATGTTTAATCCACGCATAAAAACGCAGTTTATTAACGTTTTTAACGTTGAGAAGATTGACAAAAATTTTTTTTTCACTGAAAATGGAAAAAATGTATCGGTCGATGCGGGCTGTCCAGGCCGTGCGGTAATTCCAGCCGGCGATCCGAGGTACTCGAAATTTTTCTAAGTCCGAACGGTCAAGAATAAACTTTTTGATTACATGTTTTAAAAATTTTTCAATGCTTAATCCGTGCATAAGAGTGCAGTTTATTAACGTTTTTAAGGTTGAAAAAATTGACAAAAATTTTTTTTTCTCTGAAAATGAAAAAAATGTATCGGTCGAAGCGGGCTGTCCAGGCCGCGCGGTAATGCCAGCAGGTCGAACGCGGCGACCCGAAATTTTTCTAAGTCCCTGCGGTCAAGAATAAACTTTTTTATTATGCGTTTTAAAAATTTTTCGGCGCTTAATCCATGGATAAAAAGGCAGCCCGA
>NW_027475809.1:0-5000 GCF_051020985.1 Nomia melanderi | reverse complement strand
GGGTAAATGGCCCCATTCAAGATGGACTTGGACGCGGTTCGACGTCACGGGATAAATGGACCCTCCTGAACACTACATTTCCCTACGGCGGAACCGCGGGATTCAGTGCTGGGCTAATTCCTGTTCGCTCGCAGCTACTAAGGAAATCCTTGTTAGTTTCTTTTCCTCCGCTTAGTAATATGCTTAAATTCAGCGGGTAATCTCGCCTACTCTGAGGTCGTCGTGAACGTGAATTGTATGAAAATTCAATCGAATTTCATAAAAATCGCTCAAAGGCAAAAAAAACAAAGTCTAGAGGAGAGTGCGTTCGAACACAACATATTCATATTATAACGTATATAAATGATAAATATACCGCGACACGCGCGACTCCGTATCGTCGCGAAAAATCGTTCGCGAACGCGTCTTATGCGCCTCACCAGTGGTCTCTGCTGCGTCGCGTGTCTATATTCTCTTTTTACACTCTTCTCCTTCTTCTATCACATTTTACTCGATCGCGAAAAAGACTCTCGCTAGACGATCTCGCGCTCCGGTTAACTTTAACGCCCGTCCGAGAAGAATTTTCGGGGACTGGACGACCGAAGCGGATCTCGCGCGGTCTCGCGATCGACAGTGAAGAGAAGTGCAGAAGAGGAAAAGAAGACACGACAAACACACACCATGGGGCGACCGACGCGTTCGTTTCAACGCTTTCGCACAAAGTCGGCGGCGGTTATATATTTATATCATTATATTCCGGCGGACGGGACGCGACGTTCGAAAGCCTCGCCAAAGAGGAGCTCCTGCCTCTTCCTCTCTCTTTTCTACGAGAAAAGATAAACGTATTTTACGGGGATACGGAAACGTTACCACGTGGTGTCACACACGATCGTCCGTCTCTTCTCTATAGCAGAAACCGATAAAAATACACCTCCCGAAAGAGAGTATATGGTGATTCTTTTTATATATATATACATTTCGAAATACAACTGAACGTGGCGGAAGCGCACGGTGGTGGTCCAGCGAGGACACGCGACGACGGGGAATAAGAACTATTCGACCCGTTACGAATACGCATGCTCGTCCCGCACGATTTTAACACACACCGTGTTTTTCTCCAGTCGTCAAAGCGTTCGTGCGTCGAATTCGAAAAATAAAAAAAAAAGAAAAACACCTTTTCTCTCTCTCGGGGTAAAAGAGTCGATGTGTATTGTGTATAAAGGTTCTGCGAGAAGTCTCGTTTTGACGTGTGTTCCGCCGATAACGACGATCCTCCGAAACGGGGATACAGAAACGTTACACCTCACAACACGATCTCCGTCTCTTCTCTATAGCAGAAACCGATAAAAATACACCTCCCGAAAGAGAGTATATGGTGATTCTTTTTATATATATATATTTCGAAATTCAACTGAACGTGGCGGAAGCGCACGGTGGTGGTCCAGCGAGGACACGCGACGACGGGGAATAAGAACTATTCGACCCGTTACGAATACGCATGCTCGTCCCGCACGATTTTAACACACACCGTGTTTTTCTCCAGTCGTCAAAGCGTTCGTGCGTCGAATTCGAAAAATAAAAAAAAGAAATACACCTTTTCTCTCTCTCTCGGGGTAAAAAGAGTCGATGTGTATTGTGTATAAAGGTTCTGCTGCGAGAAGTCTCGTTTTGCCGTGTGTTTCGGTAACGACGATCCTCCGAAACGTACATCTCATTCGTAAGAGAGGAAGAAAACAATCTCCCTGGGGCCAGTCGGTAATATACCGACATACGACGTGTCGTGCACATCCGTCTCACGCACGGTATACAAAATATGAATAAAACGTGTGTAGTCTCTCTCTCTCTCGACTTCTTAATATTTTCTTTCACCTCTGACGCATCATTTCAGGTGACGTCGGGAGCGCGGGAAAAAAAATTTTTCTAAACACACGAAACCGTTCATCTCACGAACAGCCGAAAAAGTTGTCGCTCAGATCCATATCGCAGTGGAGCGGTATCCGCGGGCGGTCGTAATTGAACGACGCACGACGCCGCGAACACTCACGCGAGTCCATACAAACGATTCCGATCGTTTTGCAACAACTAGAACGTACACTGTCCGTGAAATTCACAGAATTTTCGCGTGTCCGCGACAAACGCCGACGAGACACCCATCGTTCGCTCGTACGTAGCATCCTTCTCTTAACCCGACTCAGAGACGTTCTTTGCGCCCTTCGGTAAAAAAACGTTCGATCCGAAGAGGTGAACGACGGCGGGGATTTGACAGAGCTACGCAAGCAGTGTATGGTACGTAAACGACCCTCAGCCAGGCGTGGTCCAGGAATTGTATCCGTGGACCGCAATGTGCGTTCGAAATGTCGATGTTCATGTGTCCTGCAGTTCACACGTTGACGCGCAATTAGCTGCGTTCTTCATCGACCCACGAGCCAAGTGATCCACCGTTCAGGGTAATCGTATAAATTTTATATTTCACATATATAATTTTATTCTCATTTGTTCGACCTAATATCTCTCTTCTTTCAAAGAGAAGATAAAAGTTGATACCTGAATCTCCGACCAGCGCGCGAAGGAGATTCAGGCGTCGCCTTGGAGACGACACCGAAGCCTTTCGAGACGAAAAACGTTCAAGTAATATGTATATATTTCTCGACGTTCCGGGCGTATAGTGCATTCAAAAACCCGCGAAAGACGCAGAAGACTCGCACGCGTGGAAACGACGGGATATATTTTGTATCCTACCCGATACTGAATCCATCGCGTGCAGTCGACCCTCGCGTTCTTCCGATCAGACGCATCTATTGTTGCGCGCATGTTTTCGCGTCGCATCGCGCGAAACGTTGCACGAATCGTACCGATCGATCGATTGAAAGCAAATAATGAAAAAAGACTTCACAGCTGGCTCTTTGCCGGTCATTCGTCCCATGTTATCTCTTGCCGCGAAATTGGCGCGCAAGAGTTGGGTGTCAGACGCGCGGCTTTAAAACGAGCTTCACGGCCGGTCCCTTCGTTACCGCTTTCGTTCTTTCTCTCGGAACGACCATGAACGAACACGACGAGCGACGCTACGGCATACACACGTCCACGGATTCGATTAAAAAAACAGACTTCACAGCTGGCTCTTTGCCGGTCATTCGTCCCATATTATCTCTTGCCGCGAAATTGGCGCGCAAGAGTTGGGTGTCAGACGCACGGCTTTAAAACGAGCTTCACGGCCGGTCCTCTCAATTCCGTGTACGGTACACGCAAGATGCGGGTTCCACTTCCAGACTACCCGGTCCCTTCTCTCTACGAGAATCGATAGTAGAAGAACGGCTCGAAAACGCGTCTCAGAGACTAGGGGAAAAGAAGCGGTATGCGAGCGAAACGAAAACGCATTATGGAAACGTCGCGAAACAATGTTCGACGGTTGCTCGGTTCCAATCGTGCGGCCGTTTCAATTTCTCGTGCGCTTCACCGTCCCTCCGTAACTCTGGCCGATCGCGTATACCGAAGAGCCGACACGCGCAAAAACCACAGGCATTGTATACTGTGTATATATATATATATGTTACAGTCACAGCCTTCGCGCGTTTTACTCTCCGACGCGGGGTTTCCACGACGAAAGAGAGACAGTTTCGTGGCGGGTGACTCGGCCGAATCGCTACGACGGGTATTTCTATTATAGAACGAATCATCGCCACCCTTTACCAGTGCCCGACGAAGGAATCACAAGGTCATCTGGAGTTTACAATGCCAGCGACGGTAATTCCAACGAAGACCCGATAAGTCAACTCATCGTTCTATTTCTCCCCGTACAGAAAAGCGAATCGACGCTAATGCACCTCGCGCAAGCACGAACGTTCTCTTCGCGTGGATCGTCCCATCGTCCAAAGATGTAAAGACGCATTGGAGATCGTGGTCTCTGGCGGGCTCATTGCACGCCCCACTGCATATCTTTCCTCGAATCGAGAATGATTCGTCCACTAAGGCTGCGAAACTACGCGTCGAGGAAACTAGGGGAAAGAAGCGGGATGCGAGCGAAACGACAATACATTATGGAAACGTCGCGAAACAATGTTCGGCGGTTGCTCGTTTCCTCCTGCGGACGTTTCATTGCTCGGGCGCTTCACGTCCCTCCGTAACCTTCGCGCGATCGCGTGCCCCGGAGAGCCGGCAACCGGTGAACCACAGGCGTATAAACTATAGTCTTCTATAGCAAGCCTTCGGCGGTTACTCTCCGACGCGGGGATTCCACGACGAGAGAGAATTTCGTGGCGGGTGACATCGGTCGAAACGCTACGACGGGTATTTCTATTATAGAACGAATCATCGCCACCCTTTACCAGTGCCCGACGAAGGAATCACAAGGTCATCTGGAGTTTACAATGCCAGCGACGGTAATTCCAACGAAGACCCGATAAGTCAACTCATCGTTCTATTTCTCCCCGTACAGACAAGCGAATCAACGCTATCGCACCTCACGCATGCACGAACGTTCTCTTCGCGTGAATCGTCCCATCGTCGAAAGATATAGCCGCTTGGAGATCGTGGCCCATCAAGTTCTTCCGTAACTCCTGCGCGATCGCGTACCCCGGAGAGCAGGCAACCGGTGAACCACAGGCGTATAAACTATAGTCTTCTATAGCAAGCCTTCGCGTTTACTCTACGACGCGGGGATTCCACGACGAGAGAGATTTTCGTGGCGGGTGACACGGCCGAATCGCTACGACGGGTATTTCTATTATAGAACGAATCATCGCCACCCTTTACCAGTGCCCGACGAAGGAATCACAAGGTCATCTGGAGTTTACAATGCCAGCGACGGTAATTCCAACGAAGACCCGATAAGTCAACTCATCGTTCTATTTCTCCCCGTACAGAAAAGCGAATCGGCGCTATCGCACCTCACGCAAGCAGGAATGATCTCTTCGCGTGGATCGTCCCATCGTCGAAAGATGTAAGACGTACAGAAATCGTGGTCCATCACGATTATTCGTAACTCTCCGAGTCGCGTATCTGAGAGTAGGGCAAACGGAGAACCA
>NW_027475808.1:0-30793 GCF_051020985.1 Nomia melanderi | reverse complement strand
ATAGTTTTGTATAGTTTTGTTAGTTTTATATAGTTCTATATAGTTTTATATAGTTTTGCTAGTTTTGTATAGTTTTATATAGTTTTATACAGTTTTGTTAGTTTTATATAGTTTTATATAGTTTTATATAGTTTTATATAGTTTTATAGAGTTTTGTTAGTTTTGTATAGTTTTATATAGTTCTATAGAGCTTTATATAGTTTTATATAGTTTTGTTAGTTTTATATAGTTTCATATAGTTTTATATAGTTTTATATAGTTTTATATAGTTTTATATAGTTTTATATAGTTTTATATAGTTTTATATAGTTTTATATAGTTTTGTTAGTTTTATATAGTTTTATATAGTATTATACTGTTTTATATAGTTTTATAAAGTTCTACATAGTTTTATATAGCTTTATATAGTTTTATATAGTTTTATATAGTTTTATATAGTTTTATATAGTTTTATATAGTTTTATATAGTTTTATATAGTTTTATAGAGTTATATATAGTTTTATATAGTTTTGTTAGTTTTATATAGTTTTATATAGTATTATACTGTTTTACATAGTTTTATAAAGTTCTACATAGTTTTATATAGCTTTATATAGTTTTATATAGTTTTATATAGTTTTATATAGTTTTATATAGTTTTATATAGTTTTATATAGTTTTATATAGTTTTATAGAGTTATATATAGTTTTATATAGTTTCATATAGTTTTATATAGTTTTATAGAGTTTTATATAGTTTTATATAGTTTTATTTAGCTTTATTTAGTATTATATAGTTTTATATAGTCTTATATAGTTTTATATAGTTTTATATAGTTTTATATAGTTTTATATAGTTTTATATAGTATTATATAGTTTTATATAGTTTTATATAGTTTTATATAGTTCATATAGTTTTATACAGTTTCAGACAGTTTTATAAACTTTTATATAGTTTTATATACCTTTATGTAGTTTTATATAGTTTTATTTAGTTTTATATAGTTTTATATAGTTTTATATAGTTTTATATAGTTCTATGGACTTTTATATAGGTTTATATAGTTTCATATAGTTTTATAAAGTTTCATATAGTTTTATATAGTTTTTTATAGTACTATATAGTTTTGTATAGTTTTATATAGTTTTATATAGTTTTGTTAGTTTTATATAGTTCTATATAGTTTTATATAGTTTTGTTAGTTTTATATAGTACTATATAGTTTTGTATAGTTTTATATAGTTTTATATAGTTTTATATAGTGTTATACAGTTTTATATAGTTTTATATAGTTTTAAATAGTTTTATATAGTTTCATAGAGTTTTATACAGTTTTATACGGTTTTATATAGATTTATTAGTTTTATTAGTTTTATTATAGCTTTATATAGTTTTATATAGAATTATACTGTTTTATATAGTTTTATAAAGTTCTACATAGTTTTATATAGCTTTATATAGTTTTATATAGTTTTATATAGTTTTATATAGTTTTATAGAGTTATATATAGTTTTATATAGTTTCATATAGTTTTGTTAGTTTTGTATAGTTTTATATAGTTTTATACAGTTTTGTTAGTTTTATATAGTTTTATATAGTTTTATATAGTTTTATATAGTTTTATAGAATTTTGTTAGTTTTGTATAGTTTTATATAGTTCTATAGAGCTTTATATAGGTTTGTATAGTTTTGTTAGTTTTATATAGTACTATATAGTTTTGTATAGTTTCATATAGTTTTACATAGTTTTGTTAGTTTTATATAGTTTTATATAGTTTTGTTAGTTTTGTTTAGTTTTATATAGTTTTATATAATTTTATATAGTTTTATATAGTTTTGTTAGTTTTATATAGTTTCATATAGTTTTTTATAGTTTTCTATAGTTTTATATAGTTTTATATAGTTTTATATAGTTTTATATAGTTTTATATAGTTTAATATAGTTTTATATAGTTTTATATAGTTTCTTATAGTTTTATATAGTTTTATAGAGTTTTATATAGTTTTATATAGTTTTATTTAGCTTTATTTAGTTTTATATAGTTTTATATAGTCTTATATAGTTTTATATAGTTTTATATAGTTTTATATAGTTTTATATAGTTTTACATAGTTTTATATAGTTTTATATAGTTTTATATAGTTTTATATAGTTCATATAGTGTTATACAGTTTCAGACAGTTTTATAAACTTTTATATAGTTTTATATAGCTTTATGTAGTTTTATATAGTTTTATATAGTTTTATATAGTTTTATATAGTTTTATATAGTTTTATATAGTTCTATGGACTTTTATATAGGTTTATATAGTTTCATATAGTTTTATAAAGTTTCATATAGTTTTATATAGTTTTATATAGTACTATATAGTTTTGTATAGTTTTATATAGTTTTATATAGTTTTGTTAGTTTTATATAGTTCTATATAGTTTTATATAGTTTTGTTAGTTTTATATAGTACTATATAGTTTTGTATAGTTTTATATAGTTTTATATAGTTTTATATAGTGTTATACAGTTTTATATAGTTTTATATAGTTTTGTTAGTTTTATATAGTTTTATATAGTTGTATATAGTTTTATATAGTTTTGATAGTTTTATATTCTTTTATATAGTTTTATATAGTTTTATATAGTTTTATATAATTTTGATAGTTTTATATAGTTTTATATAGTTCTATGGACTTTTATATAGGTTTATATAGTTTCATATAGTTTTATAAAGTTTCATAGAGTTTTATATAGTTTTATATAGTACTATATAGTTTTGTATAGTTTTATATAGGTTTATATAGTTTTGTTAGTTTTATATAGTTTTATATAGTTTTGTTAGTTTTGTTTAGTGTTATATAGTTTTATATAGTTTTATATAGTTTTATATAGTTTTATATAGTTTTATATAGTTTTATATAGTTTTGTTAGTTTTATATAGTTTTATATAGTTTTATATATTTGTATATAGTTTTATATAGTTTTATATAGTTTTATATAGTTTTATATAGTTCTATGGACTTTTATATAGGTTTATATAGTTTCATATAGTTTTATAAAGTTTCATACAGTTTTATATAGTTTTATATAGTACTATATAGTTTTGTATAGTTTTATATAGTTTTATATAGTTTTGTTAGTTTTATATAGTTTTATATAGTTTTGTTAGTTTTATATAGTTTTATATAGTTTTGTTAGTTTTGTTTAGTTTTATATAGTTTTATATAGTTTTATATAGTTTTATATAGTTTTGTTAGTTTTATATAGTTTCATATAGGTTTATATAGTTTTATATAGTTTTATATAGTTTTATATAGTTTTGTTAGTTTTATATAGTTTTATATAGTATTATACTGTTTTATATAGTTTTATAAAGTTCTACATAGTTTTATATAGTTTTATATAGTACTATATAGTTTTGTATAGTTTTATATACTTTTATATAGTTTTATATAGTTTTATATAGTTTTATATAGTTTTGTTAGTTTTATATAGTTTTATATAGTTTTGTTAGTTTTGTTTAGTTTTATATAGTTTTATATAGTTTTATATAGTTTTATATAGTTTTATATAGTTTTATATAGTTTTGTTAGTTTTATATAGTTTTAAATAGTTTTATATATTTTTATATAGTTTTATATAGTTTTATATAGTTTTATATAGTTTTATATAGTTCTATGGACTTTTATATAGGTTTATATAGTTTCATATAGTTTTATAAAGTTTCATACAGTTTTATATAGTTTTATATAGTACTATATAGTTTTGTATAGTTTTATATAGTTTTATATAGTTTTGTTAGTTTTATATAGTTTTATATAGTTTTGTTAGTTTTGTTTAGTTTTATATAGTTTTATATAGTTTTATATAGTTTTATATAGTTTTGTTAGTTTTATATAGTTTCATATAGTTTTATATAGTTTTATATAGTTTTATATAGTTTTATATAGTTTTATATAGTTTTGTTAGTTTTATATAGTTTTATATAGTTTTATATAGTATTATACTGTTTTATATAGTTTTATAAAGTTCTACATAGTTTTATATAGTTTTATATAGTACTATATAGTTTTGTATAGTTTTATATACTTTTATATAGTTTTATATAGTTTTATATAGTTTTATATAGTTTTGTTAGTTTTATATAGTTTTATATAGTTTTGTTAGTTTTGTTTAGTTTTATATAGTTTTATATAGTTTTATATAGTTTTATATAGTTTTATATAGTTTTATATAGTTTTATATAGGTTTATATAGTTTTGTTAGTTTTATATAGTTTTATATAGTTTTGTTAGTTTTGTTTAGTGTTATATAGTTTTATATAGTTTTATATAGTTTTATATAGTTTTATATAGTTTTATATAGTTTTGTTAGTTTTATATAGTTTTATATAGTTTTATATATTTGTATATAGTTTTATATAGTTTTATATAGTTTTATATAGTTTTATATAGTTCTATGGACTTTTATATAGGTTTATATAGTTTCATATAGTTTTATAAAGTTTCATACAGTTTTATATAGTTTTATATAGTACTATATAGTTTTGTATAGTTTTATATAGTTTTATATAGTTTTGTTAGTTTTATATAGTTTTATATAGTTTTGTTAGTTTTATATAGTTTTATATAGTTTTGTTAGTTTTGTTTAGTTTTATATAGTTTTATATAGTTTTATATAGTTTTATATAGTTTTGTTAGTTTTATATAGTTTCATATAGGTTTATATAGTTTTATATAGTTTTATATAGTTTTATATAGTTTTGTTAGTTTTATATAGTTTTATATAGTATTATACTGTTTTATATAGTTTTATAAAGTTCTACATAGTTTTATATAGTTTTATATAGTACTATATAGTTTTGTATAGTTTTATATACTTTTATATAGTTTTATATAGTTTTATATAGTTTTATATAGTTTTGTTAGTTTTATATAGTTTTATATAGTTTTGTTAGTTTTGTTTAGTTTTATATAGTTTTATATAGTTTTATATAGTTTTATATAGTTTTATATAGTTTTATATAGTTTTGTTAGTTTTATATAGTTTTATATAGTTTTATATATTTTTATATAGTTTTATATAGTTTTATATAGTTTTATATAGTTTTATATAGTTCTATGGACTTTTATATAGGTTTATATAGTTTCATATAGTTTTATAAAGTTTCATACAGTTTTATATAGTTTTATATAGTACTATATAGTTTTGTATAGTTTTATATAGTTTTATATAGTTTTGTTAGTTTTATATAGTTTTATATAGTTTTGTTAGTTTTGTTTAGTTTTATATAGTTTTATATAGTTTTATATAGTTTTATATAGTTTTGTTAGTTTTATATAGTTTCATATAGTTTTATATAGTTTTATATAGTTTTATATAGTTTTATATAGTTTTGTTAGTTTTATATAGTTTTATATAGTTTTATATAGTTTTATATAGTTTTATATAGTTTTATATAGTTTTATATAGTTTTATAGAGTTATATATAGTTTTATATAGTTTCATATAGTTTTATATAGTTTTATAGAGTTTTATAGAGTTTTATATAGTTTTATATAGTTTTATTTAGTTTTATATGGTTTTATATAGTCTTATAAAGTTTTATAATAGTTTTATATACTTTTGTATAGTTTTATACAGTTTTGCATAGTTTTGTTAGTTTTATATAGTTCTATATAGTTTTATATAGTTTTGTTAGTTTTGTATAGTTTTATACAGTTTTATACAGTTTTGTTACTTTTATATAGTTTTATATAGTTTTATATAGTTTTATACAGTTTTTTTAGTTTTGTATAGTTTTATATAGTTCTATAGAGTTTTATATAGGTTTATATAGTTTTGTTAGTTTTATATAGTACTATATAGTTTTGAATAGTTTTATATAGTTTTATATAGTTTTATATAGTGTTATACAGTTTTATATAGTTTTATATAGTTTTATATAGCTTTGTTAGTTTTATATAGTTTTATATAGTTGTATATAGTTTTATATAGTTTTGATAGTTTTATATTCTTTTATATAGTTTTATATAGTTTTATATAGTTTTATATAGTTTTATATAATTTTGATAGTTTTATATAGTTTTATATAGTTCTATGGACTTTTATATAGGTTTATATAGTTTCATATAGTTTTATAAAGTTTCATATAGTTTTATATAGTTTTATATAGTACTATATAGTTTTGTATAGTTTTATATAGTTTTATAGAGTTTTGTTAGTTTTATATAGTTTTATAATGTTTTATATAGTTGTATATAGTATTATATAGTACTATATAGTTTTGTATAGTTTTATATAGGTTTATATAGTTTTGTTAGTTTTATATAGTTTTATATAGTTTTGTTAGTTTTGTTTAGTTTTATATAGTTTTATATAGTTTTATATAGTTTTATATAGTTTTGTTAGTTTTATATAGTTTTATATAGTTTTATATAGTTTTATATAGTTTTATATAGTTTTATATATTTTTATATAGTTCTATGGACTTTTATATAGGTTTATATAGTTTCATATAGTTTTATAAAGTTTCATACAGTTTTATATAGTTTTATATAGTACTATATAGTTTTGAATAGTTTTATATAGTTTTATATAGTTTTGTTAGTTTTATAAAGTTTTATATAGTTTTGTTAGTTTTGTTTAGTTTTATATAGTTTTATATAGTTTTATATAGTTTTATATAGTTTTGTTAGTTTTATATAGTTTCATATAGTTTTATATAGTTTTATATAGTTTTATCTAGTTTTATATAGTTTTGTTAGTTTTGTATAGGTTCATATAGTTTTATATAGTTTTATATAGTTTTATATAGTTTTATATAGTACTATATAGTTTTATACAGTTTTATTCGTTTTATATAACTTTATATGGTTTTATATAGTTTTGTTAGTTTTATATAGTACTATATAGTTTTGTATAGTTTTATATAGTTTTGTATAGTTTTGTTAGTTTTATATAGTTCTATATAGTTATATAGTTTTGTTAGTTTTGTATAGTTTTATATAGTTTTATACAGTTTTGTTAGTTTTATATAGTTTCATATAGGTTTATATAGTTTTATATAGTTTTATATATTTTTATATAGTTTTGTTAGTTTTATATAGGTTCATATAGTTTTATATAGTTTTATATAGTTTTATATAGTTTTATATAGTTTTATATAGTTTTATATAGTTTTATATAGTTTTATATAGTTTTATATAGTTTTGTTAGTTTTATATAGTTTTATATAGTATTATACTGTTTTATATAGTTTTATAAAGTTCTACATAGTTTTATATAGCTTTATATAGTTTTATATAGTTTTATATAGTTTTATATAGTTTTATATAGTTTTATAGAGTTTTATATAGTTTTATATAGTTTTATATAGTTTTATATAGTTTTATATAGTTTTATATAGTTTTATATAATTTTATATAGTACTACATAGTTTTATATAGTTTTATTCGTTTTATATAGTTTTGTATAGTTTTATATAGTTTTATATAGTTTTGTTGGTTTTATACAGTTTTATATAGATTTATATAGTTTTATATAGTTTTATAAAGTTCTACATAGTTTTATATAGCTTTATATAGTTTTATAGAGATTTATATAGTTTTATATAGTTTTATATTGTTTTGTTAGTTTTATATAGTTTTATATAGATTTACATAGTTTTATATAGTTTTATATAGTTTTATATAGTGTTATATAGTTTTATAGAGTTTCATATAGTTTTATATAGTTTTATATAGTTTTGTTAGTTTTATATAGTTTTATATAGTTTTGTTGGTTTTATACAGTTTTATATAGTTTTATATAGTTTTATATAGTTTTGTTAGATTTATATAGTATTATATAGATTTATATAGTTTTGTTAGTTTTGTGTAGTTTTATATAGTCTTATATAGTTTCATATAGTTTTGTTAGTTTTTTATAGTTTTATATAGTTTTATGTAGTTTTATATAGTTTTATATAGTTTTGTATAGTTCTATGGACTTTTATATAGGTTTATATAGTTTCATATAGTTTTATAAAGTTTCATACAGTTTTATATAGTTTTATATAGTACTATATAGTTTTGAATAGTTTTATATAGTTTTATATAGTTTTGTTAGTTTTATAAAGTTTTATATAGTTTTGTGTAGTTTTATATAGTTTTATATAGTTTTATATAGTTTTATATAGTTTTGTTAGTTTTATATAGTTTCATATAGGTTCATATAGTTTTATATAGTTTTATATAGTTTTATATAGTTTTATATAGTAATATATAGTTTTATACAGTTTTATTCGTTTTATATAACTTTATATGGTTTTATATAGTTTTGTTAGTTTTATATAGTACTATATAGTTTTGTATAGTTTTATATAGTTTTGTATAGTTTTGTTAGTTTTATATAGTTCTATATAGTTTTATATAGTTTTGTTAGTTTTGTATAGTTTTATATATTTATACAGTTTTGTTAGTTTTATATAGTTTTATATAGTTTTATATAGTTTTATATAGTTTTATATAGTTTTATATAGTTTTATATAGTTTTATATAGTTTTGTTAGTTTTATATAGTTTTATATAGTATTATACTGTTTTATATAGTTTTATAAAGTTCTACATAGTTTTATATAGCTTTATATAGTTTTATATAGTTTTATATAGTTTTATATAGTTTTATATAGTTTTATATAGTTTTATATAGTTTTATAGAGTTTTATATAGTTTTATATAGTTTTATATAGTTTTATATAGTTTTATATAGTTTTATATAGTTTTATATAGTTTTATATAATTTTATATAGTACTACATAGTTTTATATAGTACTACATAGTTTTATATAGTTTTATTCGTTTTATATAGTTTTGTATAGTTTTATATAGTTTTATATAGTTTTGTTGGTTTTATACAGTTTTATATAGATTTATATAGTTTTATATAGTTTTGTTAGTTTTATATAGTTTTATATAGTTTTATATAGTTTTATATAGTTTTATATAGTTTTATATTGTTTTGTTAGTTTTATATACTTTTATATAGATTTACATAGTTTTATATAGTTTTATATAGTTTTATATAGTGTTATATAGTTTTATAGAGTTTCATATAGTTTTATATAGTTTTATATAGTTTTGTTAGTTTTATATAGTTTTATATAGTTTTGTTGGTTTTATACAGTTTTATATAGTTTTATATAGTTTTATATAGTTTTGTTAGATTTATATAGTATTATATAGATTTATATAGTTTTGTTAGTTTTGTATAGTTTTATATAGTCTTATATAGTTTCATATAGTTTTGTTAGTTTTTTATAGTTTTATATAGTTTTATGTAGTTGTATATAGTTTTATATAGTTTTGTTAGTTTTATATAGTTTCATATAGTTTTATATAGTTTTATATAGTTTTGTACAGTTTTATATAGTTTTGTACAGTTTTATATAGTTTTATATAGTTTTATATAGTTTTATATAGTTTCAAATATTTTTATATAGTTTTATAGAGTTTTATATAGTTTTATATAGTTTTATATAGTTGTATATAGTTTTGTATAGTTTTATATAGTTTTATATAGTTTTATATAGTTTTTTTAGTTTTGTATAGATTCATATAGTTTTATATAGTTTTATATAGTTTTATATAGTTTTATACAGTTTTGTTAGTTTTATATAGTTTTATATAGTTTTATCTAGTTTTGTTAGTTTTATATAGTTTCATATAGTTTTATATAGTTTTATAGAGTTTTAAATAGTTTTGCCAGTTTTATATAGTTTTATATAGTTTTACATAGTACTATATTGTTTTATACAGTTGTATTCGTTTTATGTAATTTGATATAGTTTTATAGAGTTTTCTTTGTTTTATATAGTTTTATATAGTTTTATATAGTTTTATATAGTTTTATATAGTTTTGCCAGTTTTATATAGTTTTATATAGTTTTATATAGTTCTATATAGTTTTATAAAGTTTCATACAGTTTTATATAGTTTTATATAGTACTATATAGTTTTGTATAGTTTTATATAGTTTTATATAGTTTTGTTAGTTTTATATAGTTCTATATAGTTTTATATAGTTTTGTTAGTTTTGTATAGTTTTATATAGTTTTATACAGTTTTGTTAGTTTTATATAGTTTTATAGAGTTTTGTTAGTTTTATATAGTTTTGTTAGTTTTATATAGTTTTATATAGTTTTGTTAGTTTTGTTTAGTTTTATATAGTTTTATATAGTTTTATATAGTTTTATATAGTTTTATATAGTTTTGTTAGTTTTATATAGCATTATGTAGTTTTATATAGTTTTATATAGTTTTATATAGTTTTATATAGTTTTATATAGTTTTATATATTTTTATATAGTTCTATGGACTTTTATATAGGTTTATATAGTTTCATATAGTTTTATAAAGTTTCATATAGTTTTATATAGTTTTATATAGTACTATATAGTTTTGTATAGTTTTATATAGTTTTATATAGTTTTGTTAGTTTTATATAGTTCTATATAGTTTTATATAGTTTTGTTAGTTTTATATAGTACTATATAGTTTTGTATAGTTTTATATAGTTTTATATAGTTTTATATAGTGTTATACAGTTTTATATAGTTTTATATAGTTTTGTTAGTTTTATATAGTTTTATATAGTTGTATATAGTTTTATATAGTTTTGATAGTTTTATATTCTTTTATATAGTTTTATATAGTTTTATATAGTTTTATATAATTTTGATAGTTTTATATAGTTTTATATAGTTCTATGGACTTTTATATAGGTTTATATAGTTTCATATAGTTTTATAAAGTTTCATACAGTTTTATATAGTTTTATATAGTACTATATAGTTTTGTATAGTTTTATATAGTTTTATAGAGTTTCGTTAGTTTTATATAGTTTTATAAAGTTTTATATAGTTGTATATAGTTTTATATAGTACTATATAGTTTTGTATAGTTTTATATAGGTTTATATAGTTTTGTTAGTTTTATATAGTTTTATATAGTTTTGTTAGTTTTGTTTAGTTTTATATAGTTTTATATAGTTTTATATAGTTTTATATAGTTTTATATAGTTTTGTTAGTTTTATATAGTTTTATATAGTTTTATATATTTTTATATAGTTTTATATAGTTTTATATAGTTTTATATAGTTTTATATAGTTCTATGGACTTTTATATAGGTTTATATAGTTTCATATAGTTTTATAAAGTTTCATACAGTTTTATATAGTTTTATATAGTACTATATTGTTTTGTATAGTTTTATATAGTTTTATATAGTTTTGTTAGTTTTATATAGTTTTATATAGTTTTGTTAGTTTTGTTTAGTTTTATATAGTTTTATATAGTTTTATATAGTTTTATATAGTTTTATATAGTATTATATAGTTTTATATAGTTTTATATAGTTTTATATAGTTTTATATAGTTTTGTTAGTTTTATATAGTTTCATATAGTTTTATATAGTTTTATATAGTTTTATATAGTTTTATATAGTTTTGTTAGTTTTGTATAGGTTCATATAGTTTTATATAGTTTTATATAGTTTTATATAGTTTTATATAGTTTTATATAGTTTTATATAGTTTTGTTAGTTTTATATAGTTTTATATAGTATTATACAGTTTTATATAGTTTTATAAAGTTCTACATAGTTTTATATAGCTTTATATAGTTTTATATAGTTTTATATAGTTTTATATAGTTTTATATAGTTTTATATAGTTTTATAGAGTTATATATAGTTTTATATAGTTTCATATAGTTTTATATAGTTTTATAGAGTTTTATAGAGTTTTATATAGTTTTATATAGTTTTATTTAGTTTTATATGGTTTTATATAGTCTTATAAAGTTTTATAATAGTTTTATATACTTTTGTATAGTTTTATACAGTTTTGCATAGTTTTGTTAGTTTTATATAGTTCTATATAGTTTTATATAGTTTTGTTAGTTTTGTATAGTTTTATACAGTTTTATACAGTTTTGTTACTTTTATATAGTTTTATATAGTTTTATATAGTTTTATACAGTTTTTTTAGTTTTGTATAGTTTTATATAGTTCTATAGAGTTTTATATAGGTTTATATAGTTTTGTTAGTTTTATATAGTACTATATAGTTTTGAATAGTTTTATATAGTTTTATATATTTTTATATAGTTCTATGGACTTTTATATAGGTTTATATAGTTTCATATAGTTTTATAAAGTTTCATACAGTTTTATATAGTTTTATATAGTACTATATAGTTTTGAATAGTTTTATATAGTTTTATATAGTTTTGTTAGTTTTATAAAGTTTTATATAGTTTTGTTAGTTTTGTTTAGTTTTATATAGTTTTATATAGTTTTATATAGTTTTATATAGTTTTGTTAGTTTTATATAGTTTTATATAGTTTTATATAGTTTTATATATTTTTATATAGTTTTATATAGTTTTATATAGTTTTATATAGTTTTATATAGTTCTATGGACTTTTATATAGGTTTATATAGTTTCATATAGTTTTATAAAGTTTCATACAGTTTTATATAGTTTTATATAGTACTATATTGTTTTGTATAGTTTTATATAGTTTTATATAGTTTTGTTAGTTTTATATAGTTTTATATAGTTTTGTTAGTTTTGTTTAGTTTTATATAGTTTTATATAGTTTTATATAGTTTTATATAGTTTTATATAGTATTATATAGTTTTATATAGTTTTATATAGTTTTATACAGTTTTATATAGTTTTGTTAGTTTTATATAGTTTCATATAGTTTTATATAGTTTTATATAGTTTTATATAGTTTTATATAGTTTTGTTAGTTTTGTATAGGTTCATATAGTTTTATATAGTTTTATATAGTTTTATATAGTTTTATATAGTTTTATATAGTTTTATATAGTTTTGTTAGTTTTATATAGTTTTATATAGTATTATACAGTTTTATATAGTTTTATAAAGTTCTACATAGTTTTATATAGCTTTATAGAGTTTTATATAGTTTTATATAGTTTTATATAGTTTTATATAGTTTTATATAGTTTTATAGAGTTATATATAGTTTTATATAGTTTCATATAGTTTTATATAGTTTTATAGAGTTTTATAGAGTTTTATATAGTTTTATATAGTTTTATTTAGTTTTATATGGTTTTATATAGTCTTATAAAGTTTTATAATAGTTTTATATACTTTTGTATAGTTTTATACAGTTTTGCATAGTTTTGTTAGTTTTATATAGTTCTATATAGTTTTATATAGTTTTGTTAGTTTTGTATAGTTTTATACAGTTTTATACAGTTTTGTTACTTTTATATAGTTTTATATAGTTTTATATAGTTTTATACAGTTTTTTTAGTTTTGTATAGTTTTATATAGTTCTATAGAGTTTTATATAGGTTTATATAGTTTTGTTAGTTTTATATAGTACTATATAGTTTTGAATAGTTTTATATAGTTTTATATATTTTTATATAGTTCTATGGACTTTTATATAGGTTTATATAGTTTCATATAGTTTTATAAAGTTTCATACAGTTTTATATAGTTTTATATAGTACTATATAGTTTTGAATAGTTTTATATAGTTTTATATAGTTTTGTTAGTTTTATAAAGTTTTATATAGTTTTGTTAGTTTTGTTTAGTTTTATATAGTTTTATATAGTTTTATATAGTTTTATATAGTTTTGTTAGTTTTATATAGTTTCATATAGTTTTATATAGTTTTATATAGTTTTATATAGTTTTATATAGTTTTGTTAGTTTTGTATAGGTTCATATAGTTTTATATAGTTTTATATAGTTTTATATAGTTTTATATAGTACTATATAGTTTTATACAGTTTTATTCGTTTTATATAACTTTATATGGTTTTATATAGTTTTGTTAGTTTTATATAGTACTATATAGTTTTGTATAGTTTTATATAGTTTTGTATAGTTTTGTTAGTTTTATATAGTTCTATATAGTTATATAGTTTTGTTAGTTTTGTATAGTTTTATATAGTTTTATACAGTTTTGTTAGTTTTATATAGTTTCATATAGGTTTATATAGTTTTATATAGTTTTATATATTTTTATATAGTTTTGTTAGTTTTATATAGGTTCATATAGTTTTATATAGTTTTATATAGTTTTATATAGTTTTATATAGTTTTATATAGTTTTATATAGTTTTATATAGTTTTATATAGTTTTGTTAGTTTTATATAGTTTTATATAGTATTATACTGTTTTATATAGTTTTATAAAGTTCTACATAGTTTTATATAGCTTTATATAGTTTTATATAGTTTTATATAGTTTTATATAGTTTTATATAGTTTTATATAATTTTATATAGTACTACATAGTTTTATATAGTTTTATTCGTTTTATATAGTTTTGTATAGTTTTATATAGTTTTATATAGTTTTGTTGGTTTTATACAGTTTTATATAGATTTATATAGTTTTATATAGTTTTATAAAGTTCTACATAGTTTTATATAGCTTTATATAGTTTTATAGAGATTTATATAGTTTTATATAGTTTTATATTGTTTTGTTAGTTTTATATAGTTTTATATAGATTTACATAGTTTTATATAGTTTTATATAGTTTTATATAGTGTTATATAGTTTTATAGAGTTTCATATAGTTTTATATAGTTTTATATAGTTTTGTTAGTTTTATATAGTTTTATATAGTTTTGTTGGTTTTATACAGTTTTATATAGTTTTATATAGTTTTATATAGTTTTGTTAGATTTATATAGTATTATATAGATTTATATAGTTTTGTTAGTTTTGTGTAGTTTTATATAGTCTTATATAGTTTCATATAGTTTTGTTAGTTTTTTATAGTTTTATATAGTTTTATGTAGTTTTATATAGTTTTATATAGTTTTATATAGTTTTGTTAGTTTTATATAGTTTTATATAGTATTATACTGTTTTATATAGTTTTATAAAGTTCTACATAGTTTTATATAGCTTTATATAGTTTTATATAGTTTTATATAGTTTTATATAGTTTTATATAGTTTTATATAGTTTTATATAGTTTTATAGAGTTTTATGTAGTTTTATATAGTTTTATATAGTTTTATATAGTTTTATATAGTTTTATATAGTTTTATATAGTTTTATATAATTTTATATAGTACTACATAGTTTTATATAGTACTACATAGTTTTATATAGTTTTATTCGTTTTATATAGTTTTGTATAGTTTTATATAGTTTTATATAGTTTTGTTGGTTTTATACAGTTTTATATAGATTTATATAGTTTTATATAGTTTTGTTAGTTTTATATAGTTTTATATAGTTTTATATAGTTTTATATAGTTTTATATAGTTTTATATTGTTTTGTTAGTTTTATATACTTTTATATAGATTTACATAGTTTTATATAGTTTTATATAGTTTTATATAGTGTTATATAGTTTTATAGAGTTTCATATAGTTTTATATAGTTTTATATAGTTTTGTTAGTTTTATATAGTTTTATATAGTTTTGTTGGTTTTATACAGTTTTATATAGTTTTATATAGTTTTATATAGTTTTGTTAGATTTATATAGTATTATATAGATTTATATAGTTTTGTTAGTTTTGTATAGTTTTATATAGTCTTATATAGTTTCATATAGTTTTGTTAGTTTTTTATAGTTTTATATAGTTTTATGTAGTTGTATATAGTTTTATATAGTTTTGTTAGTTTTATATAGTTTCATATAGTTTTATATAGTTTTATATAGTTTTGTACAGTTTTATATAGTTTTGTACAGTTTTATATAGTTTTATATAGTTTTATATAGTTTTATATAGTTTCAAATATTTTTATATAGTTTTATAGAGTTTTATATAGTTTTATATAGTTTTATATAGTTGTATATAGTTTTGTATAGTTTTATATAGTTTTATATAGTTTTATATAGTTTTTTTAGTTTTGTATAGATTCATATAGTTTTATATAGTTTTATATAGTTTTATATAGTTTTATACAGTTTTGTTAGTTTTATATAGTTTTATATAGTTTTATCTAGTTTTGTTAGTTTTATATAGTTTCATATAGTTTTATATAGTTTTATAGAGTTTTAAATAGTTTTGCCAGTTTTATATAGTTTTATATAGTTTTACATAGTACTATATTGTTTTATACAGTTGTATTCGTTTTATGTAATTTGATATAGTTTTATAGAGTTTTCTTAGTTTTATATAGTTTTATATAGTTTTATATAGTTTTATATAGTTTTATATAGTTTTGCCAGTTTTATATAGTTTTATATAGTTTTATATAGTTTTATATAGTTTTATAAAGTTTCATACAGTTTTATATAGTTTTATATAGTACTATATAGTTTTGTATAGTTTTATATAGTTTTATATAGTTTTATATAGTTTTGTTAGTTTTATATAGTTCTATATAGTTTTATATAGTTTTGTTAGTTTTGTATAGTTTTATATAGTTTTATACAGTTTTGTTAGTTTTATATAGTTTTATAGAGTTTTGTTAGTTTTGTATAGTTTTATATAGTTCTATAGAGTTTTATATAGGTTTATATAGTTTTGTTAGTTTTATATAGTACTATATAGTTTTGTATAGTTTTATATAGTTTTAATAGTTTTGTTAGTTTTATATAATTTTATATAGATTTATTAGTTTTATTAGTTTTATTATAGCTTTATATAGTTTTATATAGTATTATACTGTTTTATATAGTTTTATAAAGTTCTACATAGTTTTATATAGCTTTATATAGTTTTATATAGTTTTATAAAGTTTTATATAGTTTTATATAGTTTTATATAGTTTTATATAGTTTTATATAGTTTTATATAGTTTCATATATTTTTATATAGTTTTATAGAGTTTTATATAGTTTTATATAGTTTTATTTAGCTTTATTTAGTATTATATAGTTTTATATAGTCTTATATAGTTTTATATAGTTTTATATAGTTTTATATAGTTTTATATAGTTTTATATAGTATTATATAGTTTTATATAGTTTTATATGTTTTATATAGTTCATATAGTTTTATACAGTTTCAGACAGTTTTATAAACTTTTATATAGTTTTATATAGCTTTATGTAGTTTTATATAGTTTTATATAGTTTTATATAGTTTTATATAGTTTTATATAGTTCTATGGACTTTTATATAGGTTTATATAGTTTCATATAGTTTTATAAAGTTTCATATAGTTTTATATAGTTTTATATAGTACTATATAGTTTTGTATAGTTTTATATAGTTTTATATAGTTTTGTTAGTTTTATATAGTTCTATATAGTTTTATATAGTTTTGTTTAGTTTTATATAGTTTTATATAGTATTATACTGTTTTATATAGTTTTATAAAGTTCTACATAGTTTTATATAGCTTTATATAGTTTTATATAGTTTTATATAGTTTTATATAGTTTTATATAGTTTTATATAGTTTTATAGAGTTATATATAGTTTTATATAGTTTCATATAGTTTTATATAGTTTTATAGAGTTTTATAGAGTTTTATATAGTTTTATATAGTTTTATTTAGTTTTATATGGTTTTATATAGTCTTATATAATTTTATAATAGTTTCATATACTTTTGTATAGTTTTATATAGTTTTGCATAGTTTTGTTAGTTTTATATAGTTCTATATAGTTTTATATAGTTTTTTTAGTTTTGTATAGTTTTATATAGTTCTATAGAGTTTTATATAGGTTTATATAGTTTTGTTAGTTTTATATAGTACTATATAGTTTTGTATAGTTTTATATAGTTTTATATAGTTTTATATAGTGTTATACAGTTTTATATAGTTTTATATAGTTTTATATAGTTTTATATAGTTTTATATAGTTTTGTTGGTTTTATATAGTTTTATATAGAATTATACTGTTTTATATAGTTTTATAAAGTTCTACATAGTTTTATATAGCTTTATATAGTTTTATATAGTTTTATATAGTTTTATATAGTTTTATATAGTTTTATATAGTGTTATACAGTTTTATATAGTTTTATATAGTTTTGTTAGTTTTATATAGTTTTATATAGTTGTATATAGTTTTATATAGTTTTGATAGTTTTATATTCTTTTATATAGTTTTATATAGTTTTATATAGTTTTATATAATTTTGATAGTTTTATATAGTTTTATATAGTTCTATGGACTTTTATATAGGTTTATATAGTTTCATATAGTTTTATAAAGTTTCATATAGTTTTATATAGTTTTATATAGTACTATATAGTTTTGTATAGTTTTATATAGTTTTATAGAGTTTTGTTAGTTTTATATAGTTTTATAAAGTTTTATATAGTTGTATATAGTATTATATAGTACTATATTGTTTTGTATAGTTTTATATAGGTTTATATAGTTTTGTTAGTTTTATATAGTTTTATATAGTTTTATTAGTTTTGTTTAGTTTTATATAGTTTTATATAGTTTTATATAGTTTTATATAGTTTTGTTAGTTTTATATAGTTTCATATAGTTTTATATAGTTTTATATAGTTTTATATAGTTTTATATAGTTTTGTTAGTTTTGTATAGGTTCATATAGTTTTATATAGTTTTATATAGTTTTATATAGTTTTATATAAGTACTATATAGTTTTATACAGTTTTATTCGTTTTATATAACTTTATATGGTTTTATATAGTTTTGTTAGTTTTATATAGTACTATATAGTTTTGTATAGTTTTATATAGTTTTGTATAGTTTTGTTAGTTTTATATAGTTCTATATAGTTTTATATAGTTTTGTTAGTTTTGTATAGTTTTATATAGTTTTATACAGTTTTGTTAGTTTTATATAGTTTCATATAGGTTTATATAGTTTTATATAGTTTTATATATTTTTATATAGTTTTGTTAGTTTTGTATAGGTTCATATAGTTTTATATAGTTTTATATAGTTTTATATAGTTTTATAAAGTTCTACATAGTTTTATATAGCTTTATATAGTTTTATATAGTTTTATATAGTTTTATATAGTTTTATATAGTTTTATAGAGTTTTATATAGTTTTATATAGTTTTATATAGTTTTATATAGTTTTATATAGTTTTATATAGTTTTATATAATTTTATATAGTACTACATAGTTTTATATAGTTCTACATAGTTTTATATAGTTTTATTCGTTTTATATAGTTTTGTATAGTTTTATATAGTTTTATATAGTTTTGTTGGTTTTATACAGTTTTATATAGATTTACATAGTTTTATATAGTTTTATATAGTTTTATATAGTGTTATATAGTTTTATAGAGTTTCATATAGTTTTATATAGTTTTATATAGTTTTGTTAGTTTTATATAGTTTTATATAGTTTTGTTGGTTTTATACAGTTTTATATAGTTTTATATAGTTTTATATAGTTTTGTTAGATTTATATAGTATTATATAGATTTATATAGTTTTGTTAGTTTTGTATAGTTTTATATAGTCTTATATAGTTTCATATAGTTTTGTTAGTTTTTTATAGTTTTATATAGTTTTATGTAGTTGTATATAGTTTTATATAGTTTTGTTAGTTTTATATAGTTTCATATAGTTTTATATAGTTTTATATAGTTTTGTACAGTTTTATATAGTTTTGTACAGTTTTATATAGTTTTATATAGTTTTATATAGTTTTATATAGTTTCAAATATTTTTATATAGTTTTATAGAGTTTTATATAGTTTTATATAGTTTTATATAGTTGTATATAGTTTTGTATAGTTTTATATAGTTTTATATAGTTTTATATAGTTTTTTTAGTTTTGTATAGATTCATATAGTTTTATATAGTTTTATATAGTTTTATATAGTTTTATACAGTTTTGTTAGTTTTATATAGTTTTATATAGTTTTATCTAGTTTTGTTAGTTTTATATAGTTTCATATAGTTTTATATAGTTTTATAGAGTTTTAAATAGTTTTGCCAGTTTTATATAGTTTTATATAGTTTTACATAGTACTATATTGTTTTATACAGTTGTATTCGTTTTATGTAATTTGATATAGTTTTATAGAGTTTTCTTAGTTTTATATAGTTTTATATAGTTTTATATAGTTTTATATAGTTTTATATAGTTTTGCCAGTTTTATATAGTTTTATATAGTTTTATATAGTTTTATATAGTTTTATAAAGTTTCATACAGTTTTATATAGTTTTATATAGTACTATATAGTTTTGTATAGTTTTATATAGTTTTATATAGTTTTGTTACTTTTATATAGTTCTATATAGTTTTATATAGTTTTGTTAGTTTTGTATAGTTTTATATAGTTTTATACAGTTTTGTTAGTTTTATATAGTTTTATAGAGTTTTGTTAGTTTTGTATAGTTTTATATAGTTCTATAGAGTTTTATATAGGTTTATATAGTTTTGTTAGTTTTATATAGTACTATATAGTTTTGTATAGTTTTATATAGTTTTAATAGTTTTGTTAGTTTTATATAATTTTATATAGATTTATTAGTTTTATTAGTTTTATTATAGCTTTATATAGTTTTATATAGTATTATACTGTTTTATATAGTTTTATAAAGTTCTACATAGTTTTATATAGCTTTATATAGTTTTATATAGTTTTATAAAGTTTTATATAGTTTTATATAGTTTTATATAGTTTTATATAGTTTTATATAGTTTTATATAGTTTCATATATTTTTATATAGTTTTATAGAGTTTTATATAGTTTTATATAGTTTTATTTAGCTTTATTTAGTATTATATAGTTTTATATAGTCTTATATAGTTTTATATAGTTTTATATAGTTTTATATAGTTTTATATAGTTTTATATAGTATTATATAGTTTTATATAGTTTTATATAGTTTTATATAGTTTTATATAGTTCATATAGTTTTATACAGTTTCAGACAGTTTTATAAACTTTTATATAGTTTTATATAGCTTTATGTAGTTTTATATAGTTTTATATAGTTTTATATAGTTTTATATAGTTTTATATAGTTCTATGGACTTTTATATAGGTTTATATAGTTTCATATAGTTTTATAAAGTTTCATATAGTTTTATATTGTTTTATATAGTACTATATAGTTTTGTATAGTTTTATATAGTTTTATATAGTTTTGTTAGTTTTATATAGTTCTATATAGTTTTATATAGTTTTGTTAGTTTTATATAGTTTTATATAGTATTATACTGTTTTATATAGTTTTATAAAGTTCTACATAGTTTTATATAGCTTTATATAGTTTTATATAGTTTTATATAGTTTTATATAGTTTTATATAGTTTTATATAGTTTTATAGAGTTATATATAGTTTTATATAGTTTCATATAGTTTTATATAGTTTTATAGAGTTTTATAGAGTTTTATATAGTTTTATATAGTTTTATTTAGTTTTATATGGTTTTATATAGTCTTATATAATTTTATAATAGTTTTATATACTTTTGTATAGTTTTATATAGTTTTGCATAGTTTTGTTAGTTTTATATAGTTCTATATAGTTTTATATAGTTTTTTTAGTTTTGTATAGTTTTATATAGTTCTATAGAGTTTTATATAGGTTTATATAGTTTTGTTAGTTTTATATAGTACTATATAGTTTTGTATAGTTTTATATAGTTTTATATAGTTTTATATAGTGTTATACAGTTTTATATAGTTTTATATAGTTTTATATAGTTTTATATAGTTTTATATAGTTTTGTTGGTTTTATATAGTTTTATATAGAATTATACTGTTTTATATAGTTTTATAAAGTTCTACATAGTTTTATATAGCTTTATATAGTTTTATATAGTTTTATATAGTTTTATATAGTTTTATATAGTTTTATATAGTGTTATACAGTTTTATATAGTTTTATATAGTTTTGTTAGTTTTATATAGTTTTATATAGTTGTATATAGTTTTATATAGTTTTGATAGTTTTATATTCTTTTATATAGTTTTATATAGTTTTATATAGTTTTATATAATTTTGATAGTTTTATATAGTTTTATATAGTTCTATGGACTTTTATATAGGTTTATATAGTTTCATATAGTTTTATAAAGTTTCATATAGTTTTATAAAGTTTTATATAGTACTATATAGTTTTGTATAGTTTTATATAGTTTTATAGAGTTTTGTTAGTTTTATATAGTTTTATAAAGTTTTATATAGTTGTATATAGTATTATATAGTACTATATTGTTTTGTATAGTTTTATATAGGTTTATATAGTTTTGTTAGTTTTATATAGTTTTATATAGTTTTATTAGTTTTGTTTAGTTTTATATAGTTTTATAGTTATAGTTTTATATAGTTTTATATAGTTTTATATAGTTTTGTTAGTTTTATATAGTTTTATATAGTTTTATATAGTTTTATATAGTTTTGTTAGTTTTATATAGTTTTATATAGTTTTATATAGTTTTATATAGTTTTATATAGTTTTATATAGTTTTATATAGTTTTATATAGTTCTATGGACTTTTATATAGGTTTATATAGTTTCATATAGTTTTATAAAGTTTCATACAGTTTTATATAGTTTTATATAGTACTATATAGTTTTGAATAGTTTTATATAGTTTTATATAGTTTTGTTAGTTTTATAAAGTTTTATATAGTTCTGTTAGTTTTGTTTAGTTTTATATAGTTTTATATAGTTTTATATAGTTTTATATAGTTTTGTTAGTTTTATATAGTTTCATATAGTTTTATATAGTTTTATATAGTTTTATATAGTTTTATATAGTTTTGTTAGTTTTGTATAGGTTCATATAGTTTTATATAGTTTTATATAGTTTTATATAGTTTTATATAGTACTATATAGTTTTATACAGTTTTATTCGTTTTATATAACTTTATATGGTTTTATATAGTTTTGTTAGTTTTATATAGTACTATATAGTTTTGTATAGTTTTATATAGTTTTGTATAGTTTTGTTAGTTTTATATAGTTCTATATAGTTTTATATAGTTTTGTTAGTTTTGTATAGTTTTATATAGTTTTATACAGTTTTGTTAGTTTTATATAGTTTCATATAGGTTTATATAGTTTTATATAGTTTTATATTTTTTATATAGTTTTGTTAGTTTTGTATAGGTTCATATAGTTTTATATAGTTTTATATAGTTTTATATAGTTTTATAAAGTTCTACATAGTTTTATATAGCTTTATATAGTTTTATATAGTTTTATATAGTTTTATATAGTTTTATATAGTTTTATATAGTTTTATAGAGTTTTATATAGTTTTATATAGTTTTATATAGTATTATATAGTTTTATATAGTTTTATATAGTTTTATATAGTTCATATAGTTTTATACAGTTTCAGACAGTTTTATAAACTTTTATATAGTTTTATATAGCTTTATGTAGTTTTATATAGTTTTATATAGTTTTATATAGTTTTATATAGTTCTATGGACTTTTATATAGGTTTATATAGTTTCATATAGTTTTATAAAGTTTCATATAGTTTTATATAGTTTTATATAGTACTATATAGTTTTGTATAGTTTTATATAGTTTTATATAGTTTTATATAGTGTTATACAGTTTTATATAGTTTTATATAGTTTTGTATAGTTTTATATAGTTTTATACAGTTTTGTTAGTTTTATATAGTTTCATATAGGTTTATATAGTTTTATATAGTTTTATATATTTTTATATAGTTTTGTTAGTTTTGTATAGGTTCATATAGTTTTATATAGTTTTATATAGTTTTATATAGTTTTATATAGTTTTATATAGTTTTATATAGTGTTATAAAGTTTTATAGAGTTTCATATAGTTTTATATAGTTTTATATAGTTTTGTTAGTTTTATATAGTTTTATATAGTTTTGTTGGTTTTATACAGTTTTATATAGTTTTATATAGTTTTATATAGTTTTATATAGTTTCATATAGTTTTATACAGTTTTGTTAGTTTTGTATAGTTTTATATAGTTCTATAGAGTTTTATATAGGTTTATATAGTTTTGTTAGTTTTATATAGTACTATATAGTTTTGTATAGTTTTATATAGTTTTACATAGTTTTGTTAGTTTTATATAGTTTTATATAGTTTTGTTAGTTTTGTTTAGTTTTATATAGTTTTATATAGTTTTATATAGTTTTATATAGTTTTGTTAGTTTTATATAGTTTCATATAGTTTTATATAGTTTTATATAGTTTTATATAGTTTTATATAGTTTTATATAGTATTATACTGTTTTATATAGTTTTATAAAGTTCTACATAGTTTTATATAGCTTTATATAGTTTTATATAGTTTTATATAGTTTTATATAGTTTTATATAGTTTTATATAGTTTTATAGAGTTATATATAGTTTTATATAGTTTCACATAGTTTTATATAGTTTCAAATAGTTTTATATAGTTTTATAGAGTTTTATATAGTTTTATATAGTTTTATATAGTTGTATATAGTTTTGTATAGTTTTATATAGTTTTATATAGTTTTATATAGTTTTGTTAGTTTTGTATAGATTCATATAGTTTTATATAGTTTTATATAGTTTTATATAGTTTTATACAGTTTTGTTAGTTTTATATAGTTTTATATAGTTTTATCTAGTTTTGTTAGTTTTATATAGTTTCATATAGTTTTATATAGTTTTATAGAGTTTTAAATAGTTTTGCCAGTTTTATATAGTTTTATATAGTTTTACATAGTACTATATTGTTTTATACAGTTGTATTCGTTTTATGTAATTTGATATAGTTTTATAGAGTTTTCTTAGTTTTATATAGTTTTATATAGTTTTATATAGTTTTATATAATTTTATATAGTTTTATATAGTTTTATATAGTTTTGCCAGTTTTATATAGTTTTATATAGTTTTATATAGTTTTATAAAGTTTCATACAGTTTTATATAGTTTTATATAGTACTATATAGTTTTGTATAGTTTTATATAGTTTTATATAGTTTTATATAGTTTTGTTAGTTTTATATAGTTCTATATAGTTTTATATAGTTTTGTTAGTTTTGTATAGTTTTATATAGTTTTATACAGTTTTGTTAGATGTATATAGTTTTATATAGTTTTATATAGTTTTATAGAGTTTTGTTAGTTTTGTATAGTTTTATATAGTTCTATAGAGTTTTATATAGGTTTATATAGTTTTGTTAGTTTCATATAATTTTATATAGATTTATTAGTTTTATTAGTTTTATTATAGCTTTATATAGTTTTATATAGTATTATACTGTTTTATATAGTTTTATAAAGTTCTACATAGTTTTATATAGCTTTATATAGTTTTATATAGTTTTATATAGTTTTATATAGTTTTATAGAGTTATATATAGTTTTATATAGTTTCTTATAGTTTTATATAGTTTTGTTAGTTTTATATAGTTTTATATAGTATTATACTGTTTTATATAGTTTTATAAAGTTCTACATAGTTTTATATAGCTTTATATAGTTTTATATATTTTTATATAGTTTTATATAGTTTTATATAGTTTTATATAGTTTTATTTAGTTTTATATAGTTTTATATAGTCTTATATAGTTTTATATAGTTTTATATAGTTTTGTATATTTTTATATAGTTTTGCATAGTTATGTTAGTTTTATATAGTTCTATATAGTTTTATATAGTTTTGTTAGTTTTGTATAGTTTTATATAGTTTTATATAGTTTTATATAGTTTTATAGAGTTTTGTTACTTTTGTATAGTTTTATATAGTTCTATAGAGTTTTATATAGGTTTATATAGTTTTGTTAGTTTTATATAGTACTATATAGTTTTGTATAGTTTTATATACTTTTACATAGTTTTGTTAGTTTTATATAGTTTTATATAGTTTTGTTAGTTTTGTTAGTTTTATATAGTTTTATATAGTTTTATATAGTTTTATAGAGTTTTGTTAGTTTTGTATAGTTTTATATAGTTCTATAGAGTTTTATATAGGTTTATATAGTTTTGTTAGTTTTATATAGTACTATATAGTTTTGTTAGTTTTATATAGTTTCATATAGTTTTATATAGTTTTATATAGTTTTATATAGTTTTATATAGTTTTATATAGTTTTGTTAGTTTTGTATAGGTTCATATAGTTTTATATAGTTTTATATAGTTTTATATAGTTTTATATAGTTTTGTTAGTTTTATATAGTTTTATATAGTATTATACTGTTTTATATAGTTTTATAAAGTTCTACATAGTTTTATATAGCTTTATATAGTTTTATATAGTTTTATATAGTTTTATATAGTTTTATACAGTTTTATAGAGTTTTATATAGTTTTATATAGTTTTATATAGTTTTATATAGTTTTATATAGTTTTATATAGTTTTATATAGTTTTATAGAGTTTTGTTACTTTTGTATAGTTTTATATAGTTCTATAGAGTTTTATATAGGTTTATATAGTTTTGTTAGTTTTATATAGTACTATATAGTTTTTGTATAGTTTTATATACTTTTACATAGTTTTGTTAGTTTTATATAGTTTTATATAGTTTTGTTAGTTTTGTTAGTTTTATATAGTTTTATATAGTTTTATATAGTTTTATAGAGTTTTGTTAGTTTTGTATAGTTTTATATAGTTCTATAGAGTTTTATATAGGTTTATATAGTTTTGTTAGTTTTATATAGTACTATATAGTTTTGTATAGTTTTATATAGTTTTACATAGTTTTGTTAGTTTTATATAGTTTTATATAGTTTTGTTAGTTTTGTTTAGTTTTATATAGTTTTATATTGTTTTATATAGTTTTATATAGTTTTGTTAGTTTTATATAGTTTCATATAGTTTTATATAGTTTTATATAGTTTTATATAGTTTTATATAGTTTTGTTAGTTTTGTATAGGTTCATATAGTTTTATATAGTTTTATATAGTTTTATATAGTTTTATATAGTTTTGTTAGTTTTATATAGTTTTATATAGTATTATACTGTTTATATAGTTTTATAAAGTTCTACATAGTTTTATATAGCTTTATATAGTTTTATATAGTTTTATATAGTTTTATATAGTTTTATACAGTTTTATAGAGTTTTATATAGTTTTATATAGTTTTATATAGTTTTATATAGTTTTATATAGTTTTATATAGTTTCATATAGTTTTATATAGTTTTATATAGTTTTATACAGTTTTATAGAGTTTTATATAGTTTTATATAGTTTTATATAGTTTTATATAGTTTTATATAGTTTTATATAGTTTCATATAGTTTTATATAGTTTTATATAGTTTTATATAGTTTTATATAGTTTTATATAGTTTCATATAGTTTTATATAGTTTTATATAGTTTTATACAGTTTTATAGAGTTTTATATAGTTTTATATAGTTTTATATAGTTTTATATAGTTTTATATAGTTTTATATAGTTTTATATAGTTTTATATAGTTTTATATAGTTTTATATAGTTTTGTTAGTTTTGTATAGGTTCATATAGTTTTATATAGTTTTATATAGTTTTATATAGTTTTATATAGTTTTGTTAGTTTTATATAGTTTTATATAGTATTATACTGTTTTATATAGTTTTATAAAGTTCTACATAGTTTTATATAGCTTTATATAGTTTTATATAGTTTTATATAGTTTTATATAGTTTTATACAGTTTTATAGAGTTTTATATAGTTTTATATAGTTTTATATAGTTTTATATAGTTTTATATAGTTTTATATAGTTTCATATAGTTTTATATAGTTTTATATAGTTTTATACAGTTTTATAGAGTTTTATATAGTTTTATATAGTTTTATATAGTTTTATATAGTTTTATATAGTTTTATATAGTTTCATATAGTTTTATATAGTTTTATAGAGTTTTATATAGTTTTATATAGTTTTATTTAGTTTTATTTAGTTTTATATAGTTTTATATAGCCTTATATAGTTTTATATAGTTTTATATAGTTTTATATAGTTTTATATAGTTTTATATAGTTTTATATACTTTTATATAGTTTTATATAGTTTTATATAGTTTTATATAGTTTTGTTAGTTTTATATAGTTTCATATAGTTTTATATAGTTTATATAGTTTTATACAGTTTCAGACAGTTTTATAAACTTTTATATAGTTTTATATAGCTTTATATAGTTTTATATAGTTTTATATAGTTTTATATAGTTTTATATAGTTTTATATAGTTTTATATAGTTTTATATAGTTCTATGGACTTTTATATAGGTTTATATAGTTTCATATAGTTTTATAAAGTTTCATACAGTTTTATATAGTTTTATATAGTACTATATAGTTTTGTATAGTTTTATATAGTTTTACATAGTTTTGTTAGTTTTATATAGTTCTATATAGTTTTATATAGTTTTGTTAGTTTTGTATAGTTTTATATAGTTTTATAGAGTTTTGTTAGTTTTGTATAGTTTTATATAGTTCTATAGAGCTTTATATAGGTTTATATAGTTTTGTTAGTTTTATATAGTACTATATAGTTTTGTATAGTTTTATATAGTTTTACATAGTTTTGTTAGTTTTATATAGTTTTATATGGTTTTGTTAGTTTTATATAGTTTCATATAGTTTTATATAGTTTTATATAGTTTTATATAGTTTTATATAGTTTTGTTAGTTTTGTATAGGTTCATATAGTTTTATATAGTTTTATATAGTTTTATATAGTTTAAATAGTTTTATATAGTTTTATATAGTTTTATATAGTTTTGTTAGTTTTATATAGTTTTATATAGTATTATACTGTTTTATATAGTTTTATAAAGTTCTACATAGTTTTATATAGCTTTATATAGTTTTATATAATTTTATATAGTTTTATATAGTTTTATATAGTTTTATATAGCTTTATATAGTTTTATATAGTTTTATATAGTTTTATATAGTTTTATATAGTTTTATATAGTTTTATATAGTTTTATATAGTTCTATGGACTTTTATATAGGTTTATATAGTTTCATATAGTTTTATAAAGTTTCATACAGTTTTATATAGTTTTATATAGTACTATATAGTTTTGTATAGTTTTATATAGTTTTACATAGTTTTGTTAGTTTTATATAGTTCTATATAGTTTTATATAGTTTTGTTAGTTTTGTATAGTTTTATATAGTTTTATATAGTTTTATATAGTTTTATAGAGTTTTGTTACTTTTGTATAGTTTTATATAGTTCTATAGAGTTTTATATAGGTTTATATAGTTTTGTTAGTTTTATATAGTACTATATAGTTTTGTATAGTTTTATATACTTTTACATAGTTTTGTTAGTTTTATATAGTTTTATATAGTTTTGTTAGTTTTGTTAGTTTTATATAGTTTTATATAGTTTTATATAGTTTTATAGAGTTTTGTTAGTTTTGTATAGTTTTATATAGTTCTATAGAGTTTTATATAGGTTTATATAGTTTTGTTAGTTTTATATAGTACTATATAGTTTTGTATAGTTTTATATAGTTTTACATAGTTTTGTTAGTTTTATATAGTTTTATATAGTTTTGTTAGTTTTATATAGTTTTATATAGTATTATACTGTTTTATATAGTTTTATAAAGTTCTACATAGTTTTATATAGCTTTATATAGTTTTATATAGTTTTATATAGTTTTATATAGTTTTATACAGTTTTATAGAGTTTTATATAGTTTTATATAGTTTTATATAGTTTTATATAGTTTTATATAGTTTTATATAGTTTTATATAGTTTCATATAGTTTTATATAGTTTTATATAGTTTTATATAGTTTTATATAGTTTTATATAGTTTTATATAGTTTTATATAGTTCTATGGACTTTTATATAGGTTTATATAGTTTCATATAGTTTTATAAAGTTTCATACAGTTTTATATAGTTTTATATAGTACTATATAGTTTTGTATAGTTTTATATAGTTTTACATAGTTTTGTTAGTTTTATATAGTTCTATATAGTTTTATATAGTTTTGTTAGTTTTGTATAGTTTTATATAGTTTTATATAGTTTTATATAGTTTTATAGAGTTTTGTTACTTTTGTATAGTTTTATATAGTTCTATAGAGTTTTATATAGGTTTATATAGTTTTGTTAGTTTTATATAGTACTATATAGTTTTGTATAGTTTTATATACTTTTACATAGTTTTGTTAGTTTTATATAGTTTTATATAGTTTTGTTAGTTTTGTTAGTTTTATATAGTTTTATATAGTTTTATATAGTTTTATAGAGTTTTGTTAGTTTTGTATAGTTTTATATAGTTCTATAGAGTTTTATATAGGTTTATATAGTTTTGTTAGTTTTATATAGTACTATATAGTTTTGTATAGTTTTATATAGTTTTACATAGTTTTGTTAGTTTTATATAGTTTTATATAGTTTTGTTAGTTTTATATAGTTTTATATAGTATTATACTGTTTTATATAGTTTTATAAAGTTCTACATAGTTTTATATAGCTTTATATAGTTTTATATAGTTTTATATAGTTTTATACAGTTTTATAGAGTTTTATATAGTTTTATATAGTTTTATATAGTTTTATATAGTTTTATATAGTTTTATATAGTTTTATATAGTTTCATATAGTTTTATATAGTTTTATATAGTTTTATACAGTTTTATAGAGTTTTATATAGTTTTATATAGTTTTATATAGTTTTATATAGTTTTATATAGTTTTATATAGTTTCATATAGTTTTATATAGTTTTATAGAGTTTTATATAGTTTTATATAGTTTTATTTAGTTTTATTTAGTTTTATATAGTTTTATATAGCCTTATATAGTTTTATATAGTTTTATATAGTTTTATATAGTTTTATATAGTTTTATATAGTTTTATATACTTTTATATAGTTTTATATAGTTTTATATAGTTTTATATAGTTTTGTTAGTTTTATATAGTTTCATATAGTTTTA
>NW_027475807.1:0-30853 GCF_051020985.1 Nomia melanderi | reverse complement strand
AAACTATATAAAACTATATGAGAATATATAAAACTATATAAAACTATATAAAACTATATAAAACTATTTCAAACTATATCAAACTATATAAAATTATATAAAACTATATAAAACTATATAAAACTATATAAAACTAATTAAACTCTATAAAACTGTATAAAACTATATAAAACTATATAAAACTATATAAAACTATATAAAACTATATCAAACTATATAAAACTATATAAAACTATATAAAACTATATAAATCTATATAAAACTATACAAAACTATATAAAACTATATAAAACTATATCAAACTATATAAAACTATATAAAACTATGTAAATCAATATGAAAATATATAAAACTATATCAAACTATATAAAACTATATAAAACTATATAAAACTAATAAAACTATATAAAACTACATAAAACTGTATAGAACTATATAAAACTATATAAAACTATATAAAACTATATAAAACTATATAAAACTATATAAAACTATATAAAACTATATAAAACTATATAAAATTATCTAAACTAATAAAACTATATAAAACTATATAAAATTATCTAAACTAATAAAACTATATAAAACTATATAAAACTATATAAAACTATATAAAACTAAATAAAACTATATAAAACTATATAAATCTATATAAAACTATATAAGACTATATAAAACTATATAAAACTATGTAAAACTATATAAATCCATATAAAACTATATAAAAGTATGTAAAACTATATAAAACTATATAAAACTATATAAAACTATGTAAAACTATATAAATCCATATAAACCTATATAAAACTATATAAAATTATATAAAACTATATAAAACTAATAAAACTATATAAAACTACATACAACTATATAAAACTATATAAAGCTATATAAAACTATATAAAACTATATAATACTATATAAAACTATATAAAACTATATAAAACTATATAAAACTATGTAAAACAATATAAAACTATAACAAACTATATAAAACTATATAAAACTATATAAAACTATATAAAACTATATAAAACTATATAAAACTATATAAAACTATATAAAACAATATAAAACTATGTAAAACTATATAAAATTATATAAAACTAATAAAACTATATAAAATTATATAAAACTAATAAAACTATATAAAACTATATAAAGCTATATAAAACTATATAAAACTATATAAAACGATATAAAACTATATTAAACTATATAAAACTATATAAAACTATATAAAACTAATATAACTATATAAAACTACATGAAACTATATAAAACTATATAAAACTATATAAAACTATATGAAAATATATAAAACTATATAAAACTATATAAAACTATATAAAACTAATAAAACTATATAAAAATATATACAACTATATAAAACTATTTAAAACTATATAAATCTAAATAAAACTATATAAAACTAATTAAAACTATATAAAACTATATAAAACTATATAAAACTATATAAAACTATATAAACTAAATAAAACTATATAAAACTAATAAAACTATTTAAACTGCATAAAACTATATAAAACTATATAAAACTATATAAAACTATATAAAACTATATAAAACTATATAAAACTATATAAAACTATATAAAACTATATAAAACTATATAAAACTATATAAAACTAATAAAACTATATAAAACTACATAAAACTGTATAGAACTATATAAAACTATATAAAACTATATAAAACTATATAAAACTATATAAAACTATATAAAATTATATAAAACTAATAAAACTATATAAAACTATATAAAACTATATAAAACTATATAAAACTATATAAAACTATATAAAACTATATAAAACTATATAAAACTATGTAAAACAATATAAAACTATATAAAACTATATCAAACTATATAAAACTATATAAAACTATATAAAACTATATAAAACTATATAAAACTATGTAAAACTAATAAAACTATATAAAACTACATAAAACATTATAGAACTATATAAAACTATATAAAACTATATAAAACTATATAAAACTATATAAAACTATATAAAACTATATAAAACTATATAAAACTATATAAAACTATATAAAACTATGTAAAACAATATGAAACTATATAAAACTATATCAAACTATATAAAACTATATAAAACTATATGAAACTATATAAAACTATATAAAACTATATAAAACTATATAAAACTATATAAAACTATATAAAACTATATAAAACTATATAAAACTAATAAAACTATATAAAACTACGTAAAACTGTATAGAACTATATAAAACTATATAAAACTATATAAAACTATATAAAACTATATAAAACTACATAAAACTATATAAAACTATATAAAATTATCTAAACTAATAAAACTATATAAAACTATATAAAACTATATAAAACTAATAAAACTATATAAAACTACATAAAACTGTATAGAACTATATAAAACTATATAAAACTATATAAAACTATATAAAACTACATAAAACTGTATAGAACTATATAAAACTTTATAACACTATATAAAACTATATAAAATTATATAAAACTATATAAAACTATATAAAACTATATAAAATTATCTAAACTAATAAAACTATATAAAACTATATAAAACTATGTAAAACTATATAAATCCGTATAAAACTATATAAAAGTATGTAAAACTATATAAAATTATATAAAATTATATAAAACTATGTAAAACTATATAAATCCATATAAAACTATATAAAACTATATAAATCTGGATAAAACTACATAAAACTAAGAAAACTATATGCGGCTATATAAAACTGTATAAAACTATATAAAACTACATAAAACTATATAAAACTATATAAAACTATATAAAATTATCTAAACTAATAAAACTATATAAAACTATATAAAACTATATAAAATTATATAAAACTATATAAAACTATATAAAACTAATAAAACTATATAAAACTACATAAAACTATATAAAACTATATAAAACTATATAAAACTGTATAAGACTATATAAAATTATATAAAACTAATAAAACTTCATGAAACTATATAAAACCATGTAAAACTATATAAAACTATATGAAAATATATAAAACTATATGAAACTATATAAAACTATATAAAACTATATAAAACTATATAAAATTAATAAAACTATATAAAACTATATAAAACAATATAAAACTATATAAAACTATATACAATTATATAAAATTATATAAAACTATGAAAACTATATAAAACTATATAGAATTATATAAAACCAATAAAACTATATAAAACTATATAAAACTATATAAAACTATATAAAACTATATAAAACTATGTAAAACAATATAAAACTATATAAAACTATATCAAACTATATAAAACTATATAAAACCATATAAAACTATGTAAAACTATATAAAACTATATAAAACTATATAAAATTACATAAAACTAATAAAGCTATATAAAATTATATAAAACTAATAAAACTATATAAAACTATATAAAACTATATAAAACTAATAAAACTATATAAAACTACATAAAACTATATAAAACTATATAAAACTATATAAAACTATATAAAACTATATAAAATTATATAAAACTAACAAAACTATATAAAATTATATAAAACTAATAAAACTATATAAAACTATATAAAACTATATAAATCTATATCAGAACTATATAAAGATATATAAAACTATATAAAACTAATAAAACTATATAAAACTACATGAAACTATATAAAACCATGTAAAAGTATATAAAACTATATGAAAATATATAAAACTATATAAAACTATATAAAACTATATAAAACTATATAAAACTAATAAAACTATATAAAAATATATACAATATATAAAACTATTTAAAACTATATAATTCTATATAAAACTATATAAAACTAATTAAAACTATATAAAACTATATAAAACTATATAAAACTATGTAAAACTATATAAAACTATATAAAACTATATAAAACTGTATAAAACTATATAAAACTATATAAAACTAATAAAACTATATAAAACTAATAAAACTATATAAAACTATATAAACCTATATAAAACTATATAAAACTATATAAAACTATATAAAACTATATAAAACTATATAAAACTATATAAAATTACATAAAACTAATAAAGCTATATAAAATTATATAAAACTAATAAAACTATATAAAACTATATAAAACTATATAAAACTATATAAAACTATATAAAACTATATAAAACTAATAAAACTATATAAAACTACATAAAACTATATAAAACTATATAAAACTATATAAGACTATATAAAATTATATAAAACTAATAAAACTACATGAAACTATATAAAACCATATAAAACTATATAAAATTATATGAAAATATATAAAACTATATAAAACTATATAAAACTATATAAAACTATATAAAACTATATAAAACTATATAAAACTAATAAAACTATATAAAACTACATAAAACTATATAAAACTATATAAAACTATATAAAACTGTATAAGACTATATAAAATTATATAAAACTAATAAAACTACATGAAACTATATAAAACCATATAAAACTATATAAAACTATATGAAAATATATAAAACTATATAAAACTATATAAAACTATATAAAACTATATAAAACTAATAAAACTATATAAAAATATATACAACTATATAAAACTATATAAAACTATATAAAACTATATAAAACTATATAAAACTATATAAAACTATATAAAACTATATAAAACTAATAAAACTATATAAAACTACATAAAACTATATAAAACTATATAAAACTATATAAAACTGTATAAGACTATATAAAATTATATAAAACTAATAAAACTACATGAAACTATATAAAACCATATAAAACTATATAAAACTATATGAAAATATATAAAACTATATAAAACTATATAAAACTATATAAAACTATATAAAACTAATAAAACTATATAAAAATATATACAACTATATAAAACTATATAAAACTATATAAAACTATATAAAACTATATAAAACTATGTAAAACAATATGAAACTATATAAAACTATATCAAACTATATAAAACTATATAAAACTATATAAAACTATATAAAACTAATAAAACTATATAAAACTACATAAAACTATATAAAACTATATAAAACTATATAAAACTATATAAAACTATATAAAATTACATAAAACTAATAAAGCTATATAAAATTATATAAAACTAATAAAACTATATAAAACTATATAAAACTATATAAAACTATATAAATCTATATAAAACTATATAAAATTATATAAAACCAATAAAACTATATAAAACTATATAAAACAATATAAAACTATATAAAACTATATACAACTATATAAAATTATATAAAACTATGTAAAACTATATAAAACTATATAGAATTATATAAAACCAATAAAACTATATATAACTATATAAAACTATATAAAACTATATAAAACTATATAAAACTATATAAAACTATATAAAACTATATAAAACTATATAAAACTATATAAAACTATATAAAACTATTTAAAAATATAAAACTATATAAAACTATATAAAACTAAGTAAAACAATATGAAACTATATAAAACTATATAAAACTATATAAAACTATATAAAACTATATAAAACTATATAAAACTATATAAAACTATATAAAACTATATAAAACTATATAAAACTAATAAAACTATATAAAACTACATAAAACTGTATAGAACTATATAAAACTATATAAAACTATATAAAACTATATAAAACATTATAAAACTATATAAAACTATATAAAACTATATAAAACTATATAAAACTATATAAAATTATCTAAACTAATAAAACTATATAAAATTATCTAAACTAATAAAACTATATAAAACTATATAAAACTATATAAAACTAATAAAACTATATAAAACTACATGAAACTATATAAAACCATATAAAACTATATAAAACTATATGAAAATATATAAAACTATATAAAACTATATAAAACTATATAAAACTATATAAAACTAATAAAACTATATAAAACTACATAAAACTATATAAAACTATATAAAACTATATAAAACTGTATAAGACTATATAAAATTATATAAAACTATATAAAACTATGTAAAACTATATAAAACTATATAAAACTATATACAACTATATAAAACTATAGAAAGCTATATCAAACTATATAATACTATATAAGACTATATAAAACTATATAAAACTATATAAAACTATATAAAACTATATAAAACTATATAAAACTATATAAAATTATATAAAACTAATAAAACTATATAAAATTATATAAAACTAATAAAACTATATAAAACTATATAAAACTATATAAAACTATATCAAAACTATATAAAACTATATAAAACTATATAAAACTATATATAACTAATAAAACTATATAAAACTACATGAAACTATATAAAACCATATAAAACTATATAAAACTATATAAAACTATATAAAACTATATAAAATTACATAAAACTAATAAAGCTATATAAAATTATATAAAACTAATAAAACTATATAAAACTTTATAAAACTATATAAAACTATATAAAACTATATAAAACTAATAAAACTATATAAAACTATATAAAACTATATAAAACTATATAAAACTATATAAAACTATATAAAACTATATAAAACTATATAAAACTATATAAAACTATATAAAACTATATAAAACTATGTAAAACAATATGAAACTATATAAAACTATATCAAACTATATAAAACTATATAAAACTATATGAAACTATATAAAACTATATAAAACTATATAAAACTATATAAAACTATATAAAACTATATAAAACTATATAAAACTATATAAAACTAATAAAACTATATAAAACTACATAAAACTGTATAGAACTATATAAAACTATATAAAACTATATAAAACTATATAAAACTATATAAAACTACATAAAACTATATAAAACTATATAAAATTATCTAAACTAATAAAACTATATAAAACTATATAAAACTATATAAAACTAATAAAACTATATAAAACTACATAAAACTGTATAGAACTATATAAAACTATATAAAACTATATAAAACTATATAAAACTACATAAAACTGTATAGAACTATATAAAACTTTATAACACTATATAAAACTATATAAAATTATATAAAACTATATAAAACTATATAAAACTATATAAAATTATCTAAACTAATAAAACTATATAAAACTATATAAAACTATGTAAAACTATATAAATCCGTATAAAACTATATAAAAGTATGTAAAACTATATAAAATTATATAAAATTATATAAAACTATGTAAAACTATATAAATCCATATAAAACTATATAAAACTATATAAATCTGGATAAAACTACATAAAACTAAGAAAACTATATGCGGCTATATAAAACTGTATAAAACTATATAAAACTACATAAAACTATATAAAACTATATAAAACTATATAAAACTAATAAAACTATATAAAACTACATAAAACTATATAAAACTATATAAAACTATATAAAACTGTATAAGACTATATAAAATTATATAAAACTAATAAAACTTCATGAAACTATATAAAACCATATAAAACTATATAAAACTATATGAAAATATATAAAACTATATGAAACTATATAAAACTATATAAAACTATATAAAATTATATAAAACTATGTAAAACTATATAAAACTATATAGAATTATATAAAACCAATAAAACTATATAAAACTATATAAAACTATATAAAACTATATAAAACTATATAAAACTATGTAAAACAATATAAAACTATTTAAAACTATATCAAACTATATAAAACTATATAAAACTATATAAAATTACATAAAACCTATAAAGCTATATAAAATTATATAAAACTAATAAAACTATATAAAACTATATAAAACTATATAAAATTATATAAAACTAATAAAACTATATAAAACTATGTAAAACTATATAAAACTATATAAATCTATATAAAACTATATAAAATTATATAAAACCAATAAAACTATATAAAACTATATAAAACAATATAAAACTACATAAAACTATATACAACTATATAAAATTATATAAAACTATGTAAAACTATATAAAACTATATAGAATTATATAAAACCAATAAAACTATATATAACTATATAAAACTATATAAAACTATGTAAAACTAATAAAACTATATAAAACTACATAAAACTTTATAGAACTATATAAAACTATATAAAACTATATAAAACTATATAAAACTGTATAAAACTATATAAAACTATATAAAACTATATAAAACTATATAAAACTATATGAAACTATATAAAACTATATAAAACTATGTAAAACAATATGAAACTATATAAAACTATATAAAACTATATAAAACTATATAAAACTATATAAAACTATATAAAACTATATAAAACTATATAAAACTATATAAAACTATATAAAACTATATAAAACTAATAAAACTATATAAAACTACATAAAACTGTATAGAACTATATAAAACTATATAAAACTATATAAAACTATATATAACTATATAAAACTATATAAAACTATATAAAACTATATAAAATTATCTAAACTAATAAAACTATATAAAACTATATCAAACTATATAAAACTAATAAAACTATATAAAACTACATAAAACTGTATAGAACTATATAAAACTATGCAAAACTATTTAAAACTATATAAAACTACATAAAACTGTATAGAACTATATAAAACTTTATAACACTATATAAAACTATATAAAATTATATAAAACTATATAAAACTATATTAAATTATCTAAACTAATAGAACTATATAAAACTATATAAAACTATATAAAACTATATAAAACTATGTAAAACTATATAAATCCGTATAAAACTATATAAAAGTATGTAAAACTATATAAAACTATATAAAACTATATAAAACTATGTAAAACTATATAAATCCATATAAAACTATATAAAACTATATAAATCTGGATAAAACTACATAAAACTAAGAAAACTATATGCGGCTATATAAAACTGTATAAAACTATATAAAACTACATAAAACTATATAAAACTATATAAAACTATATAAAATTATCTAAACTAATAAAACTATATAAAACTATATAAAACTATATAAAATTATCTAAACTAATAAAACTATATAAAACTATATAAAACTATATAAAACTATATAAAACTATATAAAACTGTATAAAACTATATAAAACTATATAAAACTATATAAAACTATATAAAACTATATAAAATCCTACAAAACTAATAAAACTATATAAAACTATGTAAAACTATATAAAACTATATAAAACTATATAAAACTATATAAAACTATATAAAACTATATAAAACTATATAAAATTATATAAAACTAACAAAACTATATAAAATTATATAAAACTAATAAAACTATATAAAACTATATAAAACTATATAAATCTATATCAGAACTATATAAAGATATATAAAACTATATAAAACTAATAAAACTATATAAAACTACATGAAACTATATAAAACCATGTAAAAGTATATAAAACTATATGAAAATATATAAAACTATATAAAACTATATAAAACTATATAAAACTATATAAAACTAATAAAACTATATAAAAAATATATACAACTATATAAAACTATTTAAAACTATATAAATCTATATAAAACTATATAAAACTAATTAAAACTATATAAAACTATATAAAACTATATAAAACTATGTAAAACTATATAAAACTATATAAAACTATATAAAACTATATAAAACTATATAAAATTATATAAAACTATGTAAAACTATATAAAACTATATAGAATTATATAAAACCAATAAAACTATATAAAACTATATAAAACTATATAAAACTATATAAAACTAATAAAACTATATAAAAATATATACAATATATAAAACTATTTAAAACTATATAATTCTATATAAAACTATATAAAACTAATTAAAACTATATAAAACTATATAAAACTATATAAAACTATGTAAAACTATATAAAACTATATAAAACTATATAAAACTGTATAAAACTATATAAAACTATATAAAACTAATAAAACTATATAAAACTAATAAAACTATATAAAACTATATAAAACTATATAAAACTATATAAAACTAATAAAACTATATAAAAATATATACAATATATAAAACTATTTAAAACTATATAATTCTATATAAAACTATATAAAACTAATTAAAACTATATAAAACTATATAAAACTATATAAAACTATGTAAAACTATATAAAACTATATAAAACTATATAAAACTGTATAAAACTATATAAAACTATATAAAACTAATAAAACTATATAAAACTAATAAAACTATATAAAACTATATAAAACTATATAAAACTATATAAAACTATATAAAACTATATAAAACTAATAAAACTATATAAAAATATATACAATATATAAAACTATTTAAAACTATATAATTCTATATAAAACTATATAAAACTAATTAAAACTATATAAAACTATATAAAACTATATAAAACTATGTAAAACTATATAAAACTATATAAAACTATATAAAACTGTATAAAACTATATAAAACTATATAAAACTAATAAAACTATATAAAACTAATAAAACTATATAAAACCTATATAAACCTATATAAAACTATATAAAACTATATAAAACTATATAAAACTATATAAAACTATATAAAACTATATAAAATTACATAAAACTAATAAAGCTATATAAAATTATATAAAACTAATAAAACTATATAAAACTATATAAAACTATATAAAACTATATAAAACTATATAAAACTATATAAAACTAATAAAACTATATAAAACTACATAAAACTATATAAAACTATATAAAACTATATAAGACTATATAAAATTATATAAAACTAATAAAACTACATGAAACTATATAAAACCATATAAAACTATATAAAACTATATGAAAATATATAATACTATATAAAACTATATAAAACTATATAAAACTATATAAAACTATATAAAACTATATAAAACTAATAAAACTATATAAAACTACATAAAACTATATAAAACTATATAAAACTATATAAAACTGTATAAGACTATATAAAATTATATAAAACTAATAAAACTACATGAAACTATATAAAACCATATAAAACTATATAAAACTATATGAAAATATATAAAACTATATAAAACTATATAAAACTATATAAAACTATATAAAACTAATAAAACTATATAAAAATATATACAACTATATAAAACTATATAAAACTATATAAAACTATATAAAACTATATAAAACTATGTAAAACAAAATGAAACTATATAAAACTATATCAAACTATATAAAACTATATAAAACTATATAAAACTATATAAAACTATATAAAACTAATAAAACTATATAAAACTACATAAAACTATATAAAACTATATAAAACTATATAAAACTATATAAAACTATATAAAATTACATAAAACTAATAAAGCTATATAAAATTATATAAAACTAATAAAACTATATAAAACTATATAAAACTATATAAAATTATAGAAAACTAATAAAACTATATAAAACTATGTAACACTATATAGAACTATATAAAACTATATAAAACTATATAAAACTATATAAAACTATATAAATCTATATAAAACTATATAAATCTATATAAAACTATATAAAATTATATAAAACCAATAAAACTATATAAAACTATATAAAACAATATAAAACTATATAAAACTATATACAACTATATAAAATTATATAAAACTATGTAAAACTATATAAAACTATATAGAATTATATAAAACCAATAAAACTATATATAACTATATAAAACTATATAAAACTATATAAAACTATATAAAACTATATAAAACTATATAAAACTATATAAAACTATATAAAACTATATAAAACTATATAAAAATATAAAACTATATAAAACTATATAAAACTAAGTAAAACAATATGAAACTATATAAAACTATATAAAACTATATAAAACTATATAAAACTATATAAAACTATATAAAACTATATAAAACTATATAAAACTATATAAAACTATATAAAACTAATAAAACTATATAAAACTACATAAAACTGTATAGAACTATATAAAACTATATAAAACTATATAAAACTATATAAAACATTATAAAACTATATAAAACTATATAAAACTATATAAAACTATATAAACTATAAACTATAAATTATCTAAACTAATAAAACTATATAAAATTATCTAAACTAATAAAACTATATAAAACTATATAAAACTATATAAAACTATATAAAACTAATAAAACTATATAAAACTACATGAAACTATATAAAACCATATAAAACTATATAAAACTATATGAAAATATATAAAACTATATAAAACTATATAAAACTATATAAAACTATATAAAACTAATAAAACTATATAAAACTACATAAAACTATATAAAACTATATAAAACTATATAAAACTGTATAAGACTATATAAAATTATATAAAACTATATAAAACTATGTAAAACTATATAAAACTATATAAAACTATATACAACTATATAAAACTATAGAAAGCTATATCAAACTATATAATACTATATAAGACTATATAAAACTATATAAAACTATATAAAACTATATAAAACTATATAAAACTATATAAAATTATATAAAACTAATAAAACTATATAAAATTATATAAAACTAATAAAACTATATAAAACTATATAAAACTATATAAAACTATATCAAAACTATATAAAACTATATAAAACTATATAAAACTATATATAACTAATAAAACTATATAAAACTACATGAAACTATATAAAACCATATAAAACTATATAAAACTATATAAAACTATATAAAACTATATAAAATTACATAAAACTAATAAAGCTATATAAAATTATATAAAACTAATAAAACTATATAAAACTTTATAAAACTATATAAAACTATATAAAACTATATAAAACTAATAAAACTATATAAAACTACATAAAACTATATAAAACTATATAAAACTATATAAAACTATATAAAACTATATAAAATTATATAAAACTAATAAAACTATATAAAATTATATAAAACTAATAAAACTATATAAAACTATATAAAACTATATAAATCTATATCAGAACTATATAAAACTATATAAAACTATATAAAACTAATAAAACTATATAAAACTACATGAAACTATATAAAACCATGTAAAAGTATATAAAATTATATGAAAATATATAAAACTATATAAAACTATATCAAACTATATAATACTATATAAGACTATATAAAACTATATAAAACTATATAAAACTATATAAAACTATATAAAACTATATAAAATTATACAAAACTAATAAAACTATATAAAACTATGTAAAACTATATAAAACTATATAAAACTATATAAAACTATATAAAACTATATAAAACTATATAAATCTATATAAAACTATATAAAACTATATAAAACTATGTAAAATTATATAAAACTATATAAAACTATATACAACTATATAAAACTATAGAAAGCTATATAAAACTATATAATACTATATAAGACTATATAAAAATATATAAAACTATATAAAACAATATAAAACTATATAAAACTATATAAAACTATATAAAATTATATAAAACTAATAAAACTATATAAAATTATATAAAACTAATAAAACTATATAAAACTGTATAAAACTATATAAAACTATATAAAACTATATAAAACTAATAAAACTATATAAAACTAATAAAACTATATAAAACTATATAAAACTATATAAAACTATGTAAAATTATATAAAACTATATAAAACTATATACAACTATATAAAACTATAGAAAGCTATATAAAACTATATAATACTATATAAGACTATATAAAAATATATAAAACTATATAAAACAATATAAAACTATATAAAACTATATAAAACTATATAAAATTATATAAAACTAATAAAACTATATAAAATTATATAAAACTAATAAAACTATATAAAACTGTATAAAACTATATAAAACTATATAAAACTATATAAAACTAATAAAACTATATAAAACTAATAAAACTATATAAATCTATATAAAACTATATAAAACTATATAAAACTATATAAAACTATATAAAACTATATAAAACTATATAAAATTATACAAAACTAATAAAACTATATAAAACTATGTAAAACTATATAAAACTATATAAAACTATATAAAACTATATAAAACTATATAAAACTATATAAATCTATATAAAACTATATAAAACTATATAAAACTATGTAAAACTATATAAAACTATATAAAACTATATACAACTATATAAATCTATATCAGAACTATATAAAACTATAGAAAACTATATAAAACTAATAAAACTATATAAAACTACATGAAACTATATAAAACCATGTAAAAGTATATAAAACTATATGAAAATATATAAAACTATATAAAACTATATAAAACTATATAAAACTATATAAAACTATATAAAACTATATAAAACTATATAAAATTATATAAAACTAATAAAACTATATAAAATTATATAAAACTAATAAAACTATATAAAACTATATAAAACTATATAAATCTATATCAGAACTATATAAAACTATATAAAACTATATAAAACTAATAAAACTATATAAAACTACATGAAACTATATAAAACCATGTAAAAGTATATAAAAATATATAAAAATATATACAACTATATAAAACTATTTAAAACTATATAAATCTATATAAAACTATATATAACTAATTAAAACTATATAAAACTATATAAAACTATATAAAACTATATGAAACTATGTCAAACTATATAAAACTATATAAAACTATATAAAACTATATAAAACTATATAAAATTATCTAAACTAATAAAACTATATAAAACTATATAAAACTAATAAAACTATATAAAACTAATAAAACTATATAAAACGATATAAAACTATATAAAACTATATAAAACTATATAAAACTATGTAAAACTAAATAAAACTATATAAAACTATATAAAACTATATAAAGCTATATAAAACTATATAAAACTATATAAAACTAATAAAACTATATAAAACTACATAAAACTATATAAAACTATATAAAACTATATAAAACTATATAAAACTATATAAAACTATATAAAATTATATAAAACTATATAAAATTATATAAAACTAATAAAACTATATAAATCTATATCAAAACTATATAAAACTATATAAAACTATATAAAACTAATAAAACTATATAAAACTACATGAAACTATATAAAACCATGTAAAACTATATAAAACTATATGAAAATATATAATTAATATATAAAACTATATAAAACTATATAAAACTATATAAAACTAATAAAACTATATAAAAATATATACAACTATATAAAACTATTTAAAACTATATAAATCTATATAAAACTATATAAAACTAATTAAAACTATGTAAAACTATATAAAACTATATAAAACTATGTAAAACTATATAAAACTATATAAAACTATATAAAACTATGTAAAACTATATAAAACTATATAGAATTATATAAAACCAATAAAACTATATATAACTATATAGAACTATATAAAACTATATAAAACTATATAAAACTATGTAAAACTAATAAAACTATATAAAACTACATAAAACTTTATAGAACTATATAAAACTATATAAAACTATATAAAACTATATAAAACTATATAAAACCATATAAAACTATATAAAACTATATGAAAAGATATAAAACTATATAAAACTATATAAAACTATATAAAACTATATAAAATTATATAAAACCAATAAAACTATATAAAACTATATACAATTATATAAAATTATATAAAACTATTAAAACTATATAAAACTATATAGAATTATATAAAACCTATAAAACTATATAAAACTATATAAAACTATATAAAACTATATAAAACTATGTAAAACAATATAAAACTATATAAAACTATATCAAACTATATAAAACTATATAAAACTATATAAAACTATATAAAACCGTATAAAACTATATAAAACTATATCAAACTAATAAAACTATATAAAACTAATAAAACTATATAAAACTATATACAACTATATAAAACTATAGAAAGCTATATAAAACTATATAATACTATATAAGACTATATAAAACTATATAAAACTATATGAAACAATATAAAACTATATAAAACTATATAAAATTATATAAAACTAATAAAACTATATAAAATTATATAAAACTAATAAAACTATATAAAACTATATAAAACTATATAAAACTATATAAAAGTATATCAAAACTATATAAAACTATATAAAACTATATATAACTAATAAAACTATATAAAACTACATGAAACTATATAAAACCATATAAAACTATATAAAACTATATGAAAATATATAAAACTATATAAAACTATATAAAACTATATAAAACTATATAAAATTATATAAAACCAATAAAACTATATAAAACTATATAAAACAATATACAATTATATAAAATTATATAAAACTATTAAAACTATATAAAACTATATAGAATTATATAAAACTATATAAAATTATATAAAACTAATAAAACTATATAAATCTATATCAAAACTATATAAAACTATATAAAACTATATAAAACTATATAAAACTATATAAAATTATACAAAACTAATAAAACTATATAAAACTATGTAAAACTATATAAAACTATATAAAACTATATAAAACTATATAAAACTATATAAAACTATATAAAACTATATAAATCTATATAAAACTATATAAAACTATATAAAACTATGTAAAACTATATAAAACTATATAAAACTATATACAACTATATAAAACTATAGAAAGCTATATAAAACTATATAATACTATATAAGACTATATAAAACTATATAAAACTATATAAAACAAGATAAAACTATATAAAACTATATAAAATTATATAAAACTAATAAAACTATATAAAATTATATGAAACTAATAAAACTATATAAAACTGTATAAAACTATATAAAACTATATAAAACTAATAAAACTATATAAAACTAATAAAACTATATAAAACTATATAAAACTATATAAAACTATATAAAACTATATAAAACTATATAAAACTATATAAAACAATATAAAACTATATAAAACTATATAAAATTATATAAAACTAATAAAACTATATAAAACTATGTAAAACTATATAAAACTATATAAAACTATATAAAACTATATAAAACTATATAAAACTATATAAAACTATATAAGTCTATATAAAACTATATAAAACTATATAAAACTATGTAAAACTATATAAAACTATATATAACTATATACAACTATATAAAACTATAGAAAGCTATATAAAACTATGTAATACTATATAAGACTATATAAAACTATATAAAACTATATAAAACAATATAAAACTATATAAAACTATATAAAATTATATAAAACTAATAAAACTATATAAAAATATATACAACTATATAAAACTATATAAAACTATATAAAACTATATAAAACTATGTAAAATTATCTAAACTAATAAAACTATATAAAACTATATAAAACTATATAAAACTATATAAAACTGTATAAAACTATATAAAACTATATAAAACTAATAAAACTATATAAAACACATAAAACTATATAAAACTATATAAAACTATATAAAACTATATAAAACTATATAAAACTATATAAAACTATATAAAACTATATAAAATTATACAAAACTAATAAAACTATATAAAACTATGTAAAACTATATAAAACTATATAAAACTATATAAAACTATATAAAACTATATAATACTATATAAGACTATATAAAACTATATAAAACTATATGAAACAATATAAAACTATATAAAACTATATAAAATTATATAAAACTAATAAAACTATATAAAATTATATAAAACTAATAAAACTATATAAAACTATATAAAACTATATAAAACTATATAAAAGTATATCAAAACTATATAAAACTATATAAAACTATATATAACTAATAAAACTATATAAAACTACATGAAACTATATAAAACCATATAAAACTATATAAAACTATATGAAAATATATAAAACTATATAAAACTATATAAAACTATATAAAACTATATAAAATTATATAAAACCAATAAAACTATATAAAACTATATAAAACAATATACAATTATATAAAATTATATAAAACTATTAAAACTATATAAAACTATATAGAATTATATAAAACTATATAAAATTATATAAAACTAATAAAACTATATAAATCTATATCAAAACTATATAAAACTATATAAAACTATATAAAACTATATAAAACTATATAAAATTATACAAAACTAATAAAACTATATAAAACTATGTAAAACTATATAAAACTATATAAAACTATATAAAACTATATAAAACTATATAAAACTATATAAAACTATATAAATCTATATAAAACTATATAAAACTATATAAAACTATGTAAAACTATATAAAACTATATAAAACTATATACAACTATATAAAACTATAGAAAGCTATATAAAACTATATAATACTATATAAGACTATATAAAACTATATAAAACTATATAAAACAAGATAAAACTATATAAAACTATATAAAATTATATAAAACTAATAAAACTATATAAAATTATATGAAACTAATAAAACTATATAAAACTGTATAAAACTATATAAAACTATATAAAACTAATAAAACTATATAAAACTAATAAAACTATATAAAACTATATAAAACTATATAAAACTATATAAAACTATATAAAACTATATAAAACTATATAAAACAATATAAAACTATATAAAACTATATAAAATTATATAAAACTAATAAAACTATATAAAACTATGTAAAACTATATAAAACTATATAAAACTATATAAAACTATATAAAACTATATAAAACTATATAAAACTATATAAGTCTATATAAAACTATATAAAACTATATAAAACTATGTAAAACTATATAAAACTATATATAACTATATACAACTATATAAAACTATAGAAAGCTATATAAAACTATGTAATACTATATAAGACTATATAAAACTATATAAAACTATATAAAACAATATAAAACTATATAAAACTATATAAAATTATATAAAACTAATAAAACTATATAAAAATATATACAACTATATAAAACTATATAAAACTATATAAAACTATATAAAACTATGTAAAATTATCTAAACTAATAAAACTATATAAAACTATATAAAACTATATAAAACTATATAAAACTGTATAAAACTATATAAAACTATATAAAACTAATAAAACTATATAAAACACATAAAACTATATAAAACTATATAAAACTATATAAAACTATATAAAACTATATAAAACTATATAAAACTATATAAAACTATATAAAATTATACAAAACTAATAAAACTATATAAAACTATGTAAAACTATATAAAACTATATAAAACTATATAAAACTATATAAAACTATATAAAACTATATAAAACTATATAAATCTATATAAAACTATATAAAACTATATAAAACTGTGTAAAACTATATAAAACTATATAAAACTATATACAACTATATAAAACTATAGAAAGCTATATAAAACTATATAATACTATATAAGACTATATAAAAATATATAAAACTATATAAAACAATATAAAACTATATAAAACTATATAAAACTATATAAAATTATATAAAACTAATAAAACTATATAAAATTATATAAAACTAATAAAACTATATAAAACTGTATAAAACTATATAAAACTATATAAAACTAATAAAACTATATAAAACTAATAAAACTATATAAAACTATATAAAACTATATAAAACTATATAAAACTATATAAAACTATATAAAACTATATAAAACTATATAAAACTATATAAAACTGTATAAAATTATACAAAACTAATAAAACTATATAAAACTATGTAAAACTATATAAAACTATATAAAACTATATAAAACTATATAAAACTATATAAAACTATATAAAACTATATAAATCTATATAAAACTATATAAAACTATATAAAACTATGTAAAACTATATAAAACTATATAAAACTATATACAACTATATAAATCTATATCAGAACTATATAAAACTATAGAAAACTATATAAAACTAATAAAACTATATAAAACTACATGAAACTATATAAAACCATGTAAAAGTATATAAAACTATATGAAAATATATAAAACTATATAAAACTATATAAAACTATATAAAACTATATAAAACTATATAAAATTATATAAAATTATATAAAACTAATAAAACTATATAAAATTATATAAAACTAATAAAACTATATAAAACTATATAAAACTATATAAATCTATATCAGAACTATATAAAACTATATAAAACTATATAAAACTAATAAAACTATATAAAACTACATGAAACTATATAAAACTATATAAAACTATATAAAACTATATAAAACTATATAAAACTATATAAAACTATATAAAACTATATAAAATTATATAAAACTATATAAAATTATATAAAACTAATAAAACTATATAAATCTATATCAAAACTATATAAAACTATATAAAACTATATAAAACTAATAAAACTATATAAAACTACATGAAACTATATAAAACCATGTAAAACTATATAAAACTATATGAAAATATATAATTAATATATAAAACTATATAAAACTATATAAAACTATATAAAACTAATAAAACTATATAAAAATATATACAACTATATAAAACTATTTAAAACTATATAAATCTATATAAAACTATATAAAACTAATTAAAACTATGTAAAACTATATAAAACTATATAAAACTATGTAAAACTATATAAAACTATATAAAACTATATAAAACTATGTAAAACTATATAAAACTATATAGAATTATATAAAACCAATAAAACTATATAAAACTATATAAACCTATATAAAACTATATAAAACTATGTAAAACAATATAAAACTATATAAAACTATATCAAACTATATAAAACTATATAAAACTATATAAAACTATATAAAACCGTATAAAACTATATAAAACTATATAAAACTATATAAAACTAATAAAACTATATAAAACTAATAAAACTATATAAAACTATATACAACTATATAAAACTATAGAAAGCTATATAAAACTATATAATACTATATAAGACTATATAAAACTATATAAAACTATATAAATCAATATAAAACTATATAAAACTATATAAAATTATATAAAACTAATAAAACTATATAAAATTATATAAAACTAATAAAACTATATAAAACTATATAAAACTATATAAAACTATATAAAAGTATATCAAAACTATATAAAACTATATAAAACTATATATAACTAATAAAACTATATAAAACTACATGAAACTATATAAAACCATATAAAACTATATAAAACTATATGAAAATATATAAAACTATATAAAACTATATAAAACTATATAAAACTATATAAAATTATATAAAACCAATAAAACTATATAAAACTATATAAAACAATATACAATTATATAAAATTATATAAAACTATTAAAACTATATAAAACTATATAGAATTATATAAAACTATATAAAATTATATAAAACTAATAAAACTATATAAATCTATATCAAAACTACATAAAACTATATAAAACTATATAAAACTATATAAAACTATATAAAATTATACAAAACTAATAAAACTATATAAAACTATGTAAAACTATATAAAACTATATAAAACTATATAAAACTATATAAAACTATATAAAACTATATAAAACTATATAAATCTATATAAAACTATATAAAACTATATAAAACTATGTAAAACTATATAAAACTATATAAAACTATATACAACTATATAAAACTATAGAAAGCTATATAAAACTATATAATACTATATAAGACTATATAAAACTATATAAAACTATATAAAACAAGATAAAACTATATAAAACTATATAAAATTATATAAAACTAATAAAACTATATAAAATTATATAAAACTAATAAAACTATATAAAACTGTATAAAACTATATAAAACTATATAAAACTAATAAAACTATATAAAACTAATAAAACTATATAAAACTATATAAAACTATATAAAACTATATAAAACTATATAAAACTATATAAAACTATATAAAACTATATAAAACAATATAAAACTATATAAAACTATATAAAATTATATAAAACCAATAAAACTATATAAAACTATATAAACCAATATAAAACTATATAAAACAATATACAATTATATAAAATTATATAAAACTATTAAAACTATATAAAACTATATAGAATTATATAAAACTATATAAAATTATATAAAACTAATAAAACTATATAAATCTATATCAAAACTATATAAAACTATATAAAACTATATAAAACTAATAAAACTATATAAAACTACATGAAACTATATAAAACCATGTAAAACTATATAAAACTATATGAAAATATATAATTAATATATAAAACTATATAAAACTATATAAAACTATATAAAACTAATAAAACTATATAAAAATATATACAACTATATAAAACTATTTAAAACTATATAAATCTATATAAAACTATATAAAACTAATTAAAACTATGTAAAACTATATAAAACTATATAAAACTATGTAAAACTATATAAAACTATATAAAACTATATAAAACTATGTAAAACTATATAAAACTATATAGAATTATATAAAACCAATAAAACTATATATAACTATATAGAACTATATAAAACTATATAAAACTATATAAAACTATGTAAACTAAATAAAACTATATAAAACTATATAAAACTATATAAAGCTATATAAAACTATATAAAACTATATAAAACTAATAAAACTATATAAAACTACATAAAACTATATAAAACTATATAAAACTATATAAAACTATATAAAACTATATAAAACAATATAAAATTATATAAAACTATATAAAATTATATAAAACTAATAAAACTATATAAATCTATATCAAAACTATATAAAACTATATAAAACTATATAAAACTAATAAAACTATATAAAACTACATGAAACTATATAAAACCATGTAAAACTATATAAAACTATATAGAATTATATAAAACCAATAAAACTATATATAACTATATAGAACTATATAAAACTATATAAAACTATATAAAACTATGTAAAACTAATAAAACTATATAAAACTAAATAAAACTTTATAGAACTATATAAAACTATATAAAACTAATAAAACTATATAAATCTATATCAAAAACTATATAAAACTATATAAAACTATATAAAACTATATAAAACTATATAAAACTATATAAAACTATGTAAAACTATATAAAACTATATAGAATTATATAAAACCAATAAAACTATATATAACTATATAGAACTATATAAAACTATATAAAACTATATAAAACTATGTAAAACTAATAAAACTATATAAAACTAAATAAAACTTTATAGAACTATATAAAACTATATAAAACTATATAAAACTATATAAAACTATATAAAACCATATAAAACTATATAAAACTATATGAAAATATATAAAACTATATAAAACTATATAAAACTATATAAAACTATATAAAACTATATAAAACTATATAAAATTATATAAAACCAATAAAACTATATAAAACTATATACAATTATATAAAATTATATAAAACTATTAAAACTATATAAAACTATATAGAATTATATAAAACCAATAAAACTATATAAAACTATATAAAACTATATAAAACTATATAAAACTATATAAAACTATATAAAATTACATAAAACTAATAAAGCTATATAAAATTATATAAAACTAATAAAACTATATGAAACTATATAAAACTATATAAAACTATATAAAACTATATAAAACTAATAAAACTATATAAAACTACATAAAACTATATAAAACTATATAAAACTATATAAAACTGTATAAGACTATATAAAATTATATAAAACCAATAAAACTATATAAAACTATATAAAACAATATAAAACTATATAAAACAATATACAATTATATAAAATTATATAAAACTAAGAAAACTATATAAAACTATTTAAAACTATATAAAACTATATAAAACTATATAAAATTATATAAAACTAATAAAACTATATAAAATTATATAAAACTAATAAAACTATATAAAACTATATAAAACTATATAAATCTATATCAGAACTATATAAAACTATATAAAACTATATAAAACTAATAAAACTATATAAAACTACATGAAACTATATAAAACCATGTAAAAGTATATAAAACTATATAAAAATATATACAACTATATAAAACTATTTAAAACTATATAAATCTATATAAAACTATATATAACTAATTAAAACTATATAAAACTATATAAAACTATATAAAACTATATAAAACTATGTAAAACTATATAAAACTATATAAAACTATATAAAACTATATAAAACTATATAAAATTATCTAAACTAATAAAACTATATAAAACTATATAAAACTAATAAAACTATATAAAACTAATAAAACTATATAAAACGATATAAAACTATATAAAACTATATAAAACTATATAAAACTATGTAAAACTAAATAAAACTATATAAAACTATATAAAACTATATAATGCTATATAAAACTATATAAAACTATATAAAACTAATAAAACTATATAAAACTACATAAAACTATATAAAACTATATAAAACTATATAAAAGTATATAAAACTATATAAAACTATATAAAATTATATAAAACTATATAAAATTATATAAAACTAATAAAACTATATAAATCTATATCAAAACTATATAAAACTATATAAAACTATATAAAACTAATAAAACTATATAAAACTACATGAAACTATATAAAACCATGTAAAACTATATAAAACTATATGAAAATATATAATTAATATATAAAACTATATAAAACTATATAAAACTATATAAAACTAATAAAACTATATAAAAATATATACAACTATATAAAACTATTTAAAACTATATAAATCTATATAAAACTATATAAAACTAATTTAAACTATGTAAAACTATATAAAACTATATAAAACTATGTAAAAACTATATAAAACTATATAAAACTATATAAAACTATGTAAAACTATATAAAACTATATAGAATTATATAAAACCAATAAAACTATATATAACTATATAAAACTATATAAAACTATATAAAACTATATAAAACTATGTAAAACTAATAAAACTATATAAAACTACATAAAACTTTATAGAACTATATAAAACTATATAAAACTATATAAAACTAAATAAAACTATATAAAAGTATATAAAACTATATAAGACTATATAAAACTATATAAAACTATATAAAACTAATAAAACTATATAAAACTAATAAAACTATATAAAACTATATAAAACTATATAAAACTATATAAAATTATATAAAACTAATAAAACTATATAAATTATATAAAACTATAAAACTATATAAAACTATATAAAACTATATAAATCTATATCAGAACTATATAAAACTATATAAAACTATATAAAACTATATAAAACTATATAAAACTATATAAATCTATATAAAACTATATAAAACAATGTAAAACAATATAAAACTATATAAAACTATATCAAATTATATCAAACTATATAAAACTATATAAAACTATATAAAACTGTATAAAACTATATAAAACTATATAAAACTATATAAAATTATATAAAACTAATAAAACTATATAAAATTATATAAAACTAATAAAACTATATAAAACTATATAAAACTATATAAATCTATATCAGAACTATATAAAACTATATAAAACTATATAAAATTATATAAAACTAATAAAACTATATAAAACTATATAAAACTATATAAAACTATATAAAAGTATATCAAAACTATATAAAACTATATAAAACTATATATAACTAATAAAACTATATAAAACTACATGAAACTATATAAAACCATATAAAACTATATAAAACTATATGAAAATATATAAAACTATATAAAACTATATAAAACTATATAAAACTATATAAAATTATATAAAACAAATAAAACTATATAAAACTATATAAAACAATATAAAACTATATAAAACAATATACAATTATATAAAATTATATAAAACTATTAAAACTATGTAAAACTATATAGAATTATATAAAACCAATAAAACTATATAAAACTATATAAAACTATATAAAACTATATAAAACAATGTAAAACAATATAAAACTATATAAAACTATATCAAACTATATCAAACTATATAAAACTATATCAAAACTATATAAAACTATATAAAACCATATAAAACTATATAAAACTATATGAAAATATATAAAACTATATAAAACTATATAAAAACTATATAAAACTATATAAAAACTATATAAAACTATGTAAAACTATATAAAACTATATAAAACTATATCAAACTATATAAAACTATATAAAACTACATGAAACTATATAAAACCATATAAAACTATATAAAACTATATAAAACCGTATAAAACTATATAAAACTATATAAAACTAATAAAACTATATAAAACTAATAAAACTATATAAAACTATATAAAACTATATAAAACTATGTAAAACTATATAAAACTATATAAAACTATATAAAACTATATCAAAACTATATAAAACTATATAAAACCATATAAAACTATATAAAACTATATGAAAATATATAAAACTATATAAAACTATATAAAACTATATAAAACTATATAAAACTATATAAAACTATATAAAACTAATTAAAACTATATAAAACTATATAAAACTATATAAAACTATGTAAAACTATATAAAACTATATAAAACTATATAAAACTGTATAAAACTATATAATACTATATAAAACTATATAAAACTAATAAAACTATATAAAACTAATAAAACTATATAAAACTATATAAACCTATATAAAACTATATAAAACTATATAAAACTATATAAAACTATATAAAACTATATAAAACTATATAAAACTATATAAAATTACATAAAACTAATAAAGCTATATAAAATTATATAAACTAATAAAACTATATGAAACTATATAAAACTATATAAAACTATATAAAACTATATAAAAACTAATAAAACTATATAAAACTACATAAAACTATATAAAACTATATAAAACTATATAAAACTGTATAAGACTATATAAAATTATATAAAACCAATAAAACTATATAAAACTATATAAAACAATATAAAACTATATAAAACAATATACAATTATATAAAATTATATAAAACTATGAAAACTATATAAAACTATATAGAATTATATAAAACCAATAAAACTATATAAAACTATATAAAACTATATAAAACTATATAAAACAATGTAAAACAATATAAAACTATATAAAACTATATCAAACTATATCAAACTATATAAAACTATATAAAACTAATAAAACTATATAAAGCTAATAAAACTATATAAAACTATATAAAACTATATAAAACTATGTAAAACTATATAAAACTATATAAAACTATATAAAATTACATAAAACTAATAAAGCTATATAAAATTATATAAAACTAATAAAACTATATAAAACTATATAAAACTATATAAAACTATATAAAACTATATAAAACTAATAAAACTATATAAAACTATAAAGCTATATAAATCTATATCAGGACTATATAAAACTATATAAAACTATATAAAACTAATAAAACTATATAAAACTACATGAAACTATATAAAACCATGTAAAAGTATATAAAACTATATAAAATTATATAAAACTAATAAAACTATATAAAATTATATAAAACTAATAAAACTATATAAAACTGTATAAAACTATATAAAACTATATAAAACTAATAAAACTATATAAAACTAATAAAACTATATAAAAACTATATAAAACTATATAAAACTATATAAAACTATATAAAACTATATAAAACTATATAAAACAATATAAAACTATATAAAACTATATAAAATTATATAAAACTAATAAAACTATATAAAACTATGTAAAACTATATAAAACTATATAAAACTATATAAAACTATATAAAACTATATAAAACTATATAAAACTATATAAATCTATATAAAACTATATAAAACTATATAAAACTATGTAAAACTATATAAAACTATATAAAACTATATACAACTATATAAAACTATAGAAAGCTATATAAAACTATATAATACTATATAAGACTATATAAAACTATATAAAACTATATAAAACAATATAAAACTATATAAAACTATATAAAATTATATAAAACTAATAAAACTATATAAAAATATATACAACATATAAAACTATATAAAACTATATAAAACTATATAAAACTATATAAAACTATGTAAAATTATCTAAACTAATAAAACTATATAAAACTATATAAAACTATATAAAACTATATAAAACTGTATAAAACTATATAAAACTATATAAAACTAATAAAATTATATAAAACAAATAAAACTATATAAAACTATATAAAACTATATAAAACTATATAAAACTATATAAAACTATATAAAACTATATAAAACTATATAAAACTATATAAAATTATATAAAACTAATAAAACTATATAAAATTATATAAAACTAATAAAACTATATAAAACTATATAAAACTATATAAAATTATCTAAACTAATAAAACTATATAAAACTATATAAAACTAATAAAACTATATAAAACTAATAAAACAATATAAAACGATATAAAACTATATAAAACTATATAAAACTATATAAAACTATGTAAAACTAAAATAAAACTATATAAAACTATATAAAACTATATAAAGCTATATAAAACTATATAAAACTATATAAAACTATATAAAATTATATAAAACTATATAAAATTATATAAAACTAATAAAACTATATAAATCTATATCAAAACTATATAAAACTATATAAAACTATATAAAACTAATAAAACTATATACAACTACATGAAACTATATAAAACCATGTAAAACTATATAAAACTATATGAAAATATATAATTAATATATAAAACTATATAAAACTATATAAAACTATATAAAACTAATAAAACTATATAAAAATATATACAACTATATAAAACTATTTAAAACTATATAAATCTATATAAAACTATATAAAACTAATTAAAACTATGTAAAACTATATAAAACTATATAAAACTATGTAAAACTATATAAAACTATATAAAACTATATCAAACTATATAAAACTATATAAAACTATATAAAACTATATAAAACCGTATAAAACTATATAAAACTATATAAAACTATATAAAACTAATAAAACTATATAAAACTAATAAAACTATATAAAACTATATACAACTATATAAAACTATAGAAAGCTATATAAAACTATATAATACTATATAAGACTATATAAAACTATATAAACTATATAAAACAATATAAAACTATATAAAACTATATAAAATTATATAAAACTAATAAAACTATATAAAATTATATAAAACTAATAAAACTATATAAAACTATATAAAACTATATAAAACTATATAAAAGTATATCAAAACTATATAAAACTATATAAAACTATATATAACTAATAAAACTATATAAAACTACATGAAACTATATAAAACCATATAAAACTATATAAAACTATATGAAAATATATAAAACTATATAAAACTATATAAAACTATATAAAACTATATAAAATTATATAAAACCAATAAAACTATATAAAACTATATAAAACAATATACAATTATATAAAATTATATAAAACTATTAAAACTATATAAAACTATATAGAATTATATAAAACTATATAAAATTATATAAAACTAATAAAACTATATAAATCTATATCAAAACTATATAAAACTATATAAAACTATATAAAACTATATAAAACTATATAAAATTATACAAAACTAATAAAACTATATAAAACTATGTAAAACTATATAAAACTATATAAAACTATATAAAACTATATAAAACTATATAAAACTATATAAAACTATATAAATCTATATAAAACTATATAAAACTATATAAAACTATGTAAAACTATATAAAACTATATAAAACTATATACAACTATATAAAACTATAGAAAGCTATAAAAAACTATATAATACTATATAAGACTATATAAAACTATATAAAACTATATAAAACAATATAAAACTATATAAAACTATATAAAATTATATAAAACTAATAAAACTATATAAAATTATATAAAACTAATAAAACTATATAAAACTGTATAAAACTATATAAAACTATATAAAACTAATAAAACTATATAAAACTAATAAAACTATATAAAACTATATAAAACTATATAAAACTATATAAAACTATATAAAACTATATAAAACTATATAAAACTATATAAAACTATATAAAACAATATAAAACTATATAAAACTATATAAAATTATATAAAACTAATAAAACTATATAAAACTATGGAAAACTATATAAAACTATATAAAACTATATAAAACTATATAAAACTATATAAAACTATATAAAACTATATAAATCTATATAAAACTATATAAAACTATATAAAACTATGTAAAACTATATAAAACTA
>NW_027475806.1:25000-30861 GCF_051020985.1 Nomia melanderi | reverse complement strand
AGCGGTATGCGAGCGAAACGAAAACGCATTATGGAAACGTCGCGAAACAATGTTCGACGGTTGCTCGGTTCCAATCGTGCGGCCGTTTCAATTTCTCGTGCGCTTCACCGTCCCTCCGTAACTCTGGCCGATCGCGTATACCGAAGAGCCGACACGCGCAAAAACCACAGGCATTGTATACTGTATATATATATGTTACAGTCACAGCCTTCGCGCGTTTTACTCTCCGACGCGGGGTTTCCACGACGAAAGAGAGACAGTTTCGTGGCGGGTGACTCGGCCGAATCGCTACGACGGGTATTTCTATTATAGAACGAATCATCGCCACCCTTTACCAGTGCCCGACGAAGGAATCACAAGGTCATCTGGAGTTTACAATGCCAGCGACGGTAATTCCAACGAAGACCCGATAAGTCAACTCATCGTTCTATTTCTCCCCGTACAGAAAAGCGAATCGACGCTAACGCACCTCGCGCAAGCACGAACGTTCTCTTCGCGTGGATCATCCCATCGTCGAAAGATGTAAAGACGCATTGGAGATCGTGGTCTCTGGCGGGCTCATTGCACGCCCCACTGCATATCTTTCCTCGAATCGAGAATGATTCGTCCACTAAGGCTGCGAAACTACGCGTCGAGGAAACTAGGGGAAAGAAGCGGGATGCGAGCGAAACGACAATACATTATGGAAACGTCGCGAAACAATGTTCGGCGGTTGCTCGTTTCCTCCTGCGGACGTTTCATTGCTCGGGCGCTTCACGTCCCTCCGTAACCTTCGCGCGATCGCGTGCCCCGGAGAGCCGGCAACCGGTGAACCACAGGCGTATAAACTATAGTCTTCTATAGCAAGCCTTCGGCGGTTACTCTCCGACGCGGGGATTCCACGACGAGAGAGAATTTCGTGGCGGGTGACATCGGTCGAAACGCTACGACGGGTATTTCTATTATAGAACGAATCATCGCCACCCTTTACCAGTGCCCGACGAAGGAATCACAAGGTCATCTGGAGTTTACAATGCCAGCGACGGTAATTCCAACGAAGACCCGATAAGTCAACTCATCGTTCTATTTCTCCCCGTACAGACAAGCGAATCAACGCTATCGCACCTCACGCATGCACGAACGTTCTCTTCGCGTGAATCGTCCCATCGTCGAAAGATATAGCCGCTTGGAGATCGTGGCCCATCAAGTTCTTCCGTAACTCCTGCGCGATCGCGTACCCCGGAGAGCAGGCAACCGGTGAACCACAGGCGTATAAACTATAGTCTTCTATAGCAAGCCTTCGCGTTTACTCTACGACGCGGGGATTCCACGACGAGAGAGATTTTCGTGGCGGGTGACACGGCCGAATCGCTACGACGGGTATTTCTATTATAGAACGAATCATCGCCACCCTTTACCAGTGCCCGACGAAGGAATCACAAGGTCATCTGGAGTTTACAATGCCAGCGACGGTAATTCCAACGAAGACCCGATAAGTCAACTCATCGTTCTATTTCTCCCCGTACAGAAAAGCGAATCGGCGCTATCGCACCTCACGCAAGCAGGAATGATCTCTTCGCGTGGATCGTCCCATCGTCGAAAGATGTAAGACGTACAGAAATCGTGGTCCATCACGATTATTCGTAACTCTCCGAGTCGCGTATCTGAGAGTAGGACAAACGGAGAACCACAGGCATAAATAATACTATATGTTTCTTATATAGTTAGCCTTCGCGTTTTACTCTCCGACATGGGGATTCCACGACGAGAGAGAGTTTCGTGGCGGGTGTCTCGGCCGAATCGCTACGACGGGTATTTCTATTATAGAACGAATCATCGCCACCCTTTACCAGTGCCCGACGAAGGAATCACAAGGTCATCTGGAGTTTACAATGCCAGCGACGGTAATTCCAACGAAGACCCGATAAGTCAACTCATCGTTCTATTTCTCCCCGTACAGAAAAGCGAATCGACGCTATCGCACCTCGCGCGAGCACGTAACTACTCTTCGCGTGGATCGTCCCATCGTCGAAAGATGTAAGACGCACGGAAATCGTGGCCCATCAACGTTTTTTTGTAACTCTGCCGATCGCGTATCACAGAGCCGAGACGCACATACCACAGGCGTATAATACCGTTTTCTTTCGTATGGTAAGCCTTCGCGTTTACTCTTCGGCGCGGGGTTTCCACGTCGAGAGAGACATTCGTGGCGGGTGACATCGGTCGAAACGCTACGACGGGTATTACTATTATAGAACGAATCATCGCCACCCTTTACCAGTGCCCGACGAAGGAATCACAAGGTCATCTGGAGTTTACAATGCCAGCGACGGTAATTCCAACGAAGACCCGATAAGTCAACTCAACGTTCTATTTCTCCCCGTACAGAAAAGCGAATCGACGCTGTTGCACCTCACGCAAGCACGAACGTTCTCTTCGCGTGGATCGTCCCATCGTCGAAAGATGTAAGACGCACGGAAATCGTGGCACATCACGTGTTTTCGGAACTCTGTCGACCGCGTATCTCAGAGACGACGCGCGCGAACCACTGGCATATACTATTATATATCGCGTTTTACCCTCCGACGCGGGGATTCCACGACGAGAGAGAGTTTCGTGAGCGGGTTGACTCGGAAGAAACGCTACGACGGGTATTTCTATTATAGAACGCATCATCGCCACCCTTTACCAGTGCCCGACGAAGGAATCACAAGGTCATCTGGAGTTTACAATGCCAGCGACGGTAATTCCAACGAAGACCCGATAAGTCAACTCAACGTTCTATTTCTCCCCGTACAGAAAAGCGAATCGACGCAATCGCACCATACGCGTGCACGTAAACAACTCTTCGCGTGGATCGTCCCATCGTCGAGAGACGTAAGTTTTCATAGTATGAATTCGCGTTTTACTCTCCGACGCGGGGATTCCACGACGAGAGAGAGTTTCGTGAGCGGGTTGACTCGGAAGAAACGCTACGACGGGTATTTCTATTATAGAACGCATCATCGCCACCCTTTACCAGTGCCCGACGAAGGAATCACAAGGTCATCTGGAGTTTACAATGCCAGCGACGGTAATTCCAACGAAGACCCGATAAGTCAACTCAACGTTCTATTTCTCCCCGTACAGAAAAGCGAATCGACGCAATCGCACCATACGCGTGCACGTAAACAACTCTTCGCGTGGATCGTCCCATCGTCGAGAGACGTAAGTTTTCATAGTATGAATTCGCGTTTTACTCTCCGACGCGGGGATTCCACGACGAGAGAGAGTTTCGTGAGCGGGTTGACTCGGAAGAAACGCTACGACGGGTATTTCTATTATAGAACGCATCATCGCCACCCTTTACCAGTGCCCGACGAAGGAATCACAAGGTCATCTGGAGTTTACAATGCCAGCGACGGTAATTCCAACGAAGACCCGATAAGTCAACTCAACGTTCTATTACTCCCCGTACAGAAAAGCGAATCGACGCAATCGCACCATACGCGTGCACGTAACAACTCTTCGCGTGGATCGTCCCATCGTCGAGAGACGTAAGTTTCATAGTAAGCCTTCGGCGTTTTACTCTCCGACGCGGGGATTCCACGACGAGAGAGAGAGTTTCGTGAGCGGGTTGACTCGGAAGAAACGCTACGACGGGTATTTCTATTATAGAACGCATCATCGCCACCCTTTACCAGTGCCCGACGAAGGAATCACAAGGTCATCTGGAGTTTACAATGCCAGCGACGGTAATTCCAACGAAGACCCGATAAGTCAACTCAACGTTCTATTTCTCCCCGTACAGAAAAGCGAATCGACGCAATCGCACCATACGCGTACACGTAAACAACTCTTCGCGTGGATCGTCCCATCGTCGAGAGACGTAAGTTTTCATAGTATGAATTCGCGTTTTACTCTCCGACGCGGGGATTCCACGACGAGAGAGAGTTTCGTGAGCGGGTTGACTCCGAAGAAACGCTACGACGGGTATTTCTATTATAGAACGCATCATCGCCACCCTTTACCAGTGCCCGACGAAGGAATCACAAGGTCATCTGGAGTTTACAATGCCAGCGACGGTAATTCCAACGAAGACCCGATAAGTCAACTCAACGTTCTATTTCTCCCCGTACAGAAAAGCGAATCGACGCAATCGCACCATACGCGTGCACGTAAACAACTCTTCGCGTGGATCGTCCCATCGTCGAGAGACGTAAGTTTTCATAGTATGAATTCGCGTTTTACTCTCCGACGCGGGGATTCCACGACGAGAGAGAGTTTCGTGAGCGGGTTGACTCGGAAGAAACGCTACGACGGGTATTTCTATTATAGAACGCATCATCGCCACCCTTTACCAGTGCCCGACGAAGGAATCACAAGGTCATCTGGAGTTTACAATGCCAGCGACGGTAATTCCAACGAAGACCCGATAAGTCAACTCAACGTTCTATTACTCCCCGTACAGAAAAGCGAATCGACGCAATCGCACCATACGCGTGCACGTAACAACTCTTCGCGTGGATCGTCCCATCGTCGAGAGACGTAAGTTTCCATACTATGAATTCGCGTTTTACTCTCCGACGCGGGGATTCCACGACGAGAGAGTGTTTCGTGAGCGGGTTGACTCGGAAGAAACGCTACGACGGGTATTTCTATTATAGAACGCATCATCGCCACCCTTTACCAGTGCCCGACGAAGGAATCACAAGGTCATCTGGAGTTTACAATGCCAGCGACGGTAATTCCAACGAAGACCCGATAAGTCAACTCAACGTTCTATTGCTCCCCGTACAGAAAAGCGAATCGACGCAATCGCACCATACGCGTGCACGTAACAACTCTTCGCGTGGATCGTCCCATCGTCGAGAGACGTAAGTTTCATAAGTAAGCCTTCGGCGTTTTACTCTCCGACGCGGGGATTCCACGACGAGAGAGTGTTTCGTGGCGGGTGACTAGGCCGAAACGCTACGACGGGTATTTCTATTATAGAACGAATCATCGCCACCCTTTACCAGTGCCCGACGAAGGAATCACAAGGTCATCTGGAGTTTACAATGCCAGCGACGGTAATTCCAACGAAGACCCGATAAGTCAGCTCATCGTTCTATTTCTCCCCGTACAGAAAAGCGAATCGACGCTATCGCACCTCGCGCGAGCACGTAACAACTCTTCGCGTGGATCGTCCCATCGTCGAGAGACGTAAGACGCACGGAAATCGTGGTTCATCGCGTCTTTTCCTACTCTCTTGAATCGCAATTTCGTATAGAGCCTACACACGCGAACCACCGGCATATACTATTTCTTCTCTCATAGTAAGCCTTCGCGCGTTTTACTCTCCGACGCGGGGATTCCACGACGAGAGAGTGTTTCGTGGCGGGTGTCTCGGCCGAATCGCTACGACGGGTATTTCTATTATAGAACGAATCATCGCCACCCTTTACCAGTGCCCGACGAAGGAATCACAAGGTCATCTGGAGTTTACAATGCCAGCGACGGTAATTCCAACGAAGACCCGATAAGTCAACTCATCGTTCTATTTCTCCCCGTACAGAAAAGCGAATCGACGCTATCGCACCTCGCGCGAGCACGAAACAACTCTTCGCGTGGATCGTCCCATCGTCGAAAGATGTAAGACGCACGGAAATCGTGGTTCGGCGGGCTCTATGCGCCTTGTTCAAAGTAAAAAAAAAAAATTTCGACGGACGGGAGAAGTGTATTTCTCCGCGCGTAAGCCGTTCGAAATTTCCGACGGACGGGAGATGAACTCTCCGCGCGTAAGCCGTCTAGTCATACAGCAGAGCAGGTATCGAGATACCTCTCTGTGCATGATCGTTCAAGTATTTTTCACGAGGAAGCGTTGTTGCACGTTTATCGCTCCTTCCTCCTCTGTATATATA
>NW_027475806.1:17500-22500 GCF_051020985.1 Nomia melanderi | reverse complement strand
GCGTACGTTAACATGCTGGACATATCGAGAAAGCGCGAACCATGCTAGGCGTACCCATGTCGAGGCCCTCGCGTTAAAGATCATACTCTTCTTTTCGTTCTCTCTTCTTTGCCCAGAAATAATATATATTTCTTATAATATATACCTCTTAGTTTATGTATTTCTCTCTTAGGACACCTCAATTTTATATGTATATATTATATTTCATTCGAACAATTTTTGTTCGTCGCCCCTTTTTGTGTGTAGTATTTCGTTTGGTCTTTGCCATTAAATTTTTGTATACGAAAAATATATTTTCGCTCGGATAGAAAACCCCTTTTGGGTTTCTGAGAGTTGATGTGAGAGTCGTACAAGTATAACGAATATACGTTGTATCCAACCCAACATTCTGGGCTTACCACATAAGGGCCATTCGGTCTGAGACACCGACCCGTGGTCATGCTGTGTAGAGAAAAATTCGCAACGGAACGCGGTACAGAACAGTCGAGGAATGGACCTCGAGGAGCTGAACGACTGCTTCTCGACCGAGATCGTAGAATAGCCGCTCGCCCGCCGCTGCGCCGACCGGTCCGCTCGAACCGACGTGCTCTCTTATAGTAACCAAACGGGCGGCCGCGACGACCGCGGCGCCGGCCGCTCAGCACGGGCGCTTATGGTGGTAAACTGCCGCGCGTACAGACCAACCGGCCGGGCTGCTGGTACTTAGCCGCTGAAACTATGGTCGATTCGAACATATATTAACATACGATTTTTATTCGATAAATCGTTATTGTACATATTAAACGTTAGTTTCCACCGAAAGAAAAATTTTTTAGAATTTTTTTTTTCCAAAAATTGCAAGAGTAAACTTTTTTAATATTCGATTTAAAAATTTTTAAATGCTTAATCCTTACATTAAACTACTGGGAGAACTCAGAAATCATAATGAAAAAAATTACAAAAATTTATTTTTCTCAGAAACTCCGAAAAACAGAGTGGTCGAATCCGTGCAAGCCGGAATTTTTCTAAGTCCCCACGGTCAAGAGTAAACTTTTTTAATAAGCGTTTTAAAATTATTTCAATGTTTAATCCATGCGTAAACATGAAGTTTATTAACGTTTTTAACATTAAAAAAAATTACAAAAATTTATTTTTCAAAAAAAATGGAAAAAACCGATTCGTCGGAGCGAGGTGTCCTGCCCGTGCGGTAATTCCAGCAGGCGAATCGGACTTCCCGAAATTTTTCTAAGTCCCACGGTCGACACCAACTTTTTTAATAAGCGTTTTAAAATTATTTCAATGTTTAATCCATGCGTAAACATGAAGTTTATTAACGTTTTTAACATTAAAAAAAATTACAAAAATTTATTTTTCGGAAAAAAAGGAAAAAACCGATTCGGCGGAGCGAGGTGTCCAGCCCGTGCGGTAATTCCAGCAGGCGAATCGGACTTCCCGAAATTTTTCTAAGTCCCACGGTCGACACCAACTTTTTTAATAAGCGTTTTAAAATTATTTCAATGTTTAATCCATGCGTAAACATGAAGTTTATTAACGTTTTTAACATTAAAAAAAATTACAAAAATTTATTTTTCGGAAAAAATGGAAAAAACCGATTCGTCGGAGCGAGGTGTCCTGCCCGTGCGGTAATTCCAGCAGGCGAATCGGACTTCCCGAAATTTTTCTAAGTCCCACGGTCGACACCAACTTTTTTAATAAGCGTTTTAAAATTATTTCAATGTTTAATCCATGCGTAAACATGAAGTTTATTAACGTTTTTAACATTAAAAAAAATTACAAAAATTTATTTTTCGGAAAAAAAGGAAAAAACCGATTCGGCGGAGCGAGGTGTCCAGCCCGTGCGGTAATTCCAGCAGGCGAATCGGACTTCCCGAAATTTTTCTAAGTCCCACGGTCGACACCAACTTTTTTAATAAGTGTTTTAAAATTATTTCAATGTTTAATCCATGCGTAAACATGAAGTTTATTAACGTTTTTAACATTAAAAAAAATTACAAAAATTTATTTTTCGGAAAAAATGGAAAAAACCGATTCGTCGGAGCGAGGTGTCCTGCCCGTGCGGTAATTCCAGCAGGCGAATCGGACTTCCCGAAATTTTTCTAAGTCCCACGGTCGACACCAACTTTTTTAATAAGCGTTTTAAAATTATTTCAATGTTTAATCCATGCGTAAACATGAAGTTTATTAACGTTTTTAACATTAAAAAAAATTACAAAAATTTATTTTTCGGAAAAAAAGGAAAAAACCGATTCGGCGGAGCGAGGTGTCCAGCCCGTGCGGTAATTCCAGCAGGCGAATCGGACTTCCCGAAATTTTTCTAAGTCCCACGGTCGACACCAACTTTTTTAATAAGTGTTTTAAAATTATTTCAATGTTTAATCCATGCGTAAACATGACGTTTATTAACGTTTTTGACATTAAAAAAAATTACAAAAATTTATTTTTCAAAAAAAATGGAAAAAACCGATTCGTCGGAGCGAGGTGTCCAGCCCGTGCGGTAATTCCAGCAGGCGAATCGGACTTCCCGAAATTTTTCTAAGTCCCACGGTCGACACCAACTTTTTTAATAAGCGTTTTAAAATTATTTCAATGTTTAATCCATGCGTAAACATGATGTTTATTAACGTTTTCAACGTTAAAAAAAATTACAAAAATTTATTTTTCAAAAAAAATGGAAAAAACCGATTCGTCGGAGCGAGGTGTCCTGCCCGTGCGGTAATTCCAGCAGGCGAATCGGACTTCCCGAAATTTTTCTAAGTCCCACGGTCGACACCAACTTTTTTAATAAGTGTTTTAAAATTATTTCAATGTTTAATCCATGCGTAAACATGACGTTTATTAACGTTTTTGACATTAAAAAAAATTACAAAAATTTATTTTTCAAAAAAAATGGAAAAAACCGATTCGTCGGAGCGAGGTGTCCAGCCCGTGCGGTAATGCCAGCAGGCGATCCGGGGTACTCGAAATTTTTCTAAGTCCCGACGGTCAAGAGTAAACTTTTTCATCGCATATTTCAAAATTTTTTCAATGTTTAATCTACGCATAAAAACGCAGTTTATCGCAGTTTTTAACGTTGAGAAAATTGACAAAAATTTTTTTTTCACTGAAAATGGAAAAAATGTATCGGTCGATGCGGGCTATCCAGGCCGTGCGGTAATTCCAGCAGGCGATCCGGGGTACTCGAAATTTTTCTAAGTCCCGACGGTCAAGAGTAAACTTTTTCATCACATATTTCAAAATTTTTTTAATGTTTAATCCACGCATAAAAACGCAGTTTATTAACGTTTTTAACGTTGAGAAAATTGACAAAAATTTTTTTTTCACTGAAAATGGAAAAAATGTATCGGTCGATGCGGGCTGTCCAGGCCGTGCGGTAATTCCAGCAGGCGATCCGAGGTACTCGAAATTTTTCTAAGTCCGAACGGTCAAGAGTAAACTTTTTCATCACATATTTCAAAATTTTTTTAATGTTTAATCCACGCATAAAAACGCAGTTTATTAACGTTTTTAACGTTGAGAAAATTGACAAAAATTTTTTTTTCACTGAAAATGGAAAAAATGTATCGGTCGATGCGAGCTGTCCAGGCCGTGCGGTAATTCCAGCCGGCGATCCGAGGTACTCGAAATTTTTCTAAGTCCGAACGGTCAAGAGTAAACTTTTTCATCACATATTTCAAAATTTTTTCAATGTTTAATCCACTCATAAAAACGCAGTTTATTAACGTTTTTAACGTTGAGAAAATTGACAAAAATTTTTTTTTCACTGAAAATGGAAAAAATGTATCGGTCGATGCGGGCTGTCCAGGCCGTGCGGTAATTCCAGCAGGCGATCCGGGGTACTCGAAATTTTTCTAAGTCCGAACGGTCAAGAATAAACTTTTTTATTACATATTTCAAAATTTTTTCAATGTTTAATCCACTCATAAAAACGCAGTTTATTAACGTTTTTAACGTTGAGAAAATTGACAAAAATTTTTTTTTCACTGAAAATGGAAAAAATGTATCGGTCGATGCGGGCTGTCCAGGCCGTGCGGTAATTCCAGCAGGCGATCCGGGGTACTCGAAATTTTTCTAAGTCCGAACGGTCAAGAATAAACTTTTTTATTACATGTTTTAAAAATTTTTCAATGCTTAATCCGTGCATAAGAGTGCAGTTTATTAACGTTTTTAAGGTTGAAAAAATTGACAAAAATTTTTTTTTCTCTGAAAATGAAAAAAATGTATCGGTCGAAGCGGGCTGTCCAGGCCGCGCGGTAATGCCAGCAGGTCGAACGGGGCGACCCGAAATTTTTCTAAGTCCCTGCGGTCAAGAATAAACTTTTTTATTATGCGTTTTAAAATTTTTTCGGCGCTTAATCCATGGATAAAAAGGCAGCCCGAACACGTTTTTAACGTTGAAAAAATTGACCAAAATTTTTTTTTCACAAAAACTGCGAAAAACAGATCGACCGAATCTACTTTTCTCCGTCTCGCGGTAAGTCCAACCGGCCAAACCGGCTGACTCGAAATTTTTCCAAGTCCCAACGGTCAGGAATAAAATTTTTCAAAATTCGGTTTAAAAATTTTCCAACGCTTAAGTCGTGTACGAATAACGATGAAAAAATGTACAAAAATTTTTTTTATCTCGTTATTTTTCAAAGTTCCAGCGGCGTATTGCTTTTCAACTGAGCGAAAAAAAACGGAGAAACGAACGAAAGAGGAGAAAAATTTTTTCCTCTCTGTCGTTCGTTCCTCCAAGTTTCGCTCGAGCGCGCCGATTTCAAAGTTCCAGCGGCGTATTGCTTTTCATCGGAGCGAAAAAAAAATGGAGAAACGAACGAAAGAGAAGAAAATTTTCTTCCTCTCTATCGTTCGTTCCTCCAAGTTTCGCTCGAGCGCGCCGATTTCAAAGTTCCAGCGGCGTATTGCTTTTCATCGGAGCGAAAAAAAAATGGAGAAACGAACGAAAGAGAAGAAAATTTTCTTCCTCTCTATCGTTCGTTCCTCCAAGTTTCGCTCGAGCG
>NW_027475806.1:5000-12500 GCF_051020985.1 Nomia melanderi | reverse complement strand
ACTCGATCGCGAAAAAGACTCTCGCTAGACGATCTCGCGCTCCGGTTAACTTTAACGCCCGTCCGAGAAGAATTTTCGGGGACTGGACGACCGAAGCGGATCTCGCGCGGTCTCGCGATCGACAGTGAAGAGAAGTGCAGAAGAGGAAAAGAAGACACGACAAACACACACCATGGGGCGACCGACGCGTTCGTTTCAACGCTTTCGCACAAAGTCGGCGGCGGTTATATATTTATATCATTATATTCCGGCGGACGGGACGCGACGTTCGAAAGCCTCGCCAAAGAGGAGCTCCTGCCTCTTCCTCTCTCTTTTCTACGAGAAAAGATAAACGTATTTTACGGGGATACGGAAACGTTACCACGTGGTGTCACACACGATCGTCCGTCTCTTCTCTATAGCAGAAACCGATAAAAATACACCTCCCGAAAGAGAGTATATGGTGATTCTTTTTATATATATATATATTTCGAAATACAACTGAACGTGGCGGAAGCGCACGGTGGTGGTCCAGCGAGGACACGCGACGACGGGGAATAAGAACTATTCGACCCGTTACGAATACGCATGCTCGTCCCGCACGATTTTAACACACACCGTGTTTTTCTCCAGTCGTCAAAGCGTTCGTGCGTCGAATTCGAAAAATAAAAAAAAAAGAAAAACACCTTTTCTCTCTCTCGGGGTAAAAGAGTCGATGTGTATTGTGTATAAAGGTTCTGCGAGAAGTCTCGTTTTGACGTGTGTTCCGCCGATAACGACGATCCTCCGAAACGGGGATACAGAAACGTTACACCTCACAACACGATCTCCGTCTCTTCTCTATAGCAGAAACCGATAAAAATACACCTCCCGAAAGAGAGTATATGGTGATTCTTTTTATATATATATATTTCGAAATTCAACTGAACGTGGCGGAAGCGCACGGTGGTGGTCCAGCGAGGACACGCGACGACGGGGAATAAGAACTATTCGACCCGTTACGAATACGCATGCTCGTCCCGCACGATTTTAACACACACCGTGTTTTTCTCCAGTCGTCAAAGCGTTCGTGCGTCGAATTCGAAAAATAAAAAAAAGAAATACACCTTTTCTCTCTCTCTCGGGGTAAAAAGAGTCGATGTGTATTGTGTATAAAGGTTCTGCTGCGAGAAGTCTCGTTTTGCCGTGTGTTTCGGTAACGACGATCCTCCGAAACGTACATCTCATTCGTAAGAGAGGAAGAAAACAATCTCCCTGGGGCCAGTCGGTAATATACCGACATACGACGTGTCGTGCACATCCGTCTCACGCACGGTATACAAAATATGAATAAAACGTGTGTAGTCTCTCTCTCTCTCGACTTCTTAATATTTTCTTTCACCTCTGACGCATCATTTCAGGTGACGTCGGGAGCGCGGGAAAAAAAATTTTTCTAAACACACGAAACCGTTCATCTCACGAACAGCCGAAAAAGTTGTCGCTCAGATCCATATCGCAGTGGAGCGGTATCCGCGGGCGGTCGTAATTGAACGACGCACGACGCCGCGAACACTCACGCGAGTCCATACAAACGATTCCGATCGTTTTGCAACAACTAGAACGTACACTGTCCGTGAAATTCACAGAATTTTCGCGTGTCCGCGACAAACGCCGACGAGACACCCATCGTTCGCTCGTACGTAGCATCCTTCTCTTAACCCGACTCAGAAACGTTCTTTGCGCCCTTCGGTAAAAAAACGTTCGATCCGAAGAGGTGAACGACGGCGGGGATTTGACAGAGCTACGCAAGCAGTGTATGGTACGTAAACGACCCTCAGCCAGGCGTGGTCCAGGAATTGTATCCGTGGACCGCAATGTGCGTTCGAAATGTCGATGTTCATGTGTCCTGCAGTTCACACGTTGACGCGCAATTAGCTGCGTTCTTCATCGACCCACGAGCCAAGTGATCCACCGTTCAGGGTAATCGTATAAATTTTATATTTCACATATATAATTTTATTCTCATTTGTTCGACCTAATATCTCTCTTCTTTCAAAGAGAAGATAAAAGTTGATACCTGAATCTCCGACCAGCGCGCGAAGGAGATTCAGGCGTCGCCTTGGAGACGACACCGAAGCCTTTCGAGACGAAAAACGTTCAAGTAATATGTATATATTTCTCGACGTTCCGGGCGTATAGTGCATTCAAAAACCCGCGAAAGACGCAGAAGACTCGCACGCGTGGAAACGACGGGGATATATTTTGTATCCTACCCGATACTGAATCCATCGCGTGCAGTCGACCCTCGCGTTCTTCCGATCAGACGCATCTATTGTTGCGCGCATGTTTTCGCGTCGCATCGCGCGAAACGTTGCACGAATCGTACCGATCGATCGATTGAAAGCAAATAATGAAAAAAGACTTCACAGCTGGCTCTTTGCCGGTCATTCGTCCCATGTTATCTCTTGCCGCGAAATTGGCGCGCAAGAGTTGGGTGTCAGACGCGCGGCTTTAAAACGAGCTTCACGGCCGGTCCCTTCGTTACCGCTTTCGTTCTTTCTCTCGGAACGACCATGAACGAACACGACGAGCGACGCTACGGCATACACACGTCCACGGATTCGATTAAAAAAACAGACTTCACAGCTGGCTCTTTGCCGGTCATTCGTCCCATATTATCTCTTGCCGCGAAATTGGCGCGCAAGAGTTGGGTGTCAGACGCACGGCTTTAAAACGAGCTTCACGGCCGGTCCTCTCAATTCCGTGTACGGTACACGCAAGATGCGGGTTCCACTTCCAGACTACCCGGTCCCTTCTCTCTACGAGAATCGATAGTAGAAGAACGGCTCGAAAACGCGTCTCAGAGACTAGGGGAAAAGAAGCGGTATGCGAGCGAAACGAAAACGCATTATGGAAACGTCGCGAAACAATGTTCGACGGTTGCTCGGTTCCAATCGTGCGGCCGTTTCAATTTCTCGTGCGCTTCACCGTCCCTCCGTAACTCTGGCCGATCGCGTATACCGAAGAGCCGACACGCGCAAAAACCACAGGCATTGTATACTGTATATATATATGTTACAGTCACAGCCTTCGCGCGTTTTACTCTCCGACGCGGGGTTTCCACGACGAAAGAGAGACAGTTTCGTGGCGGGTGACTCGGCCGAATCGCTACGACGGGTATTTCTATTATAGAACGAATCATCGCCACCCTTTACCAGTGCCCGACGAAGGAATCACAAGGTCATCTGGAGTTTACAATGCCAGCGACGGTAATTCCAACGAAGACCCGATAAGTCAACTCATCGTTCTATTTCTCCCCGTACAGAAAAGCGAATCGACGCTAACGCACCTCGCGCAAGCACGAACGTTCTCTTCGCGTGGATCATCCCATCGTCGAAAGATGTAAAGACGCATTGGAGATCGTGGTCTCTGGCGGGCTCATTGCACGCCCCACTGCATATCTTTCCTCGAATCGAGAATGATTCGTCCACTAAGGCTGCGAAACTACGCGTCGAGGAAACTAGGGGAAAGAAGCGGGATGCGAGCGAAACGACAATACATTATGGAAACGTCGCGAAACAATGTTCGGCGGTTGCTCGTTTCCTCCTGCGGACGTTTCATTGCTCGGGCGCTTCACGTCCCTCCGTAACCTTCGCGCGATCGCGTGCCCCGGAGAGCCGGCAACCGGTGAACCACAGGCGTATAAACTATAGTCTTCTATAGCAAGCCTTCGGCGGTTACTCTCCGACGCGGGGATTCCACGACGAGAGAGAATTTCGTGGCGGGTGACATCGGTCGAAACGCTACGACGGGTATTTCTATTATAGAACGAATCATCGCCACCCTTTACCAGTGCCCGACGAAGGAATCACAAGGTCATCTGGAGTTTACAATGCCAGCGACGGTAATTCCAACGAAGACCCGATAAGTCAACTCATCGTTCTATTTCTCCCCGTACAGACAAGCGAATCAACGCTATCGCACCTCACGCATGCACGAACGTTCTCTTCGCGTGAATCGTCCCATCGTCGAAAGATATAGCCGCTTGGAGATCGTGGCCCATCAAGTTCTTCCGTAACTCCTGCGCGATCGCGTACCCCGGAGAGCAGGCAACCGGTGAACCACAGGCGTATAAACTATAGTCTTCTATAGCAAGCCTTCGCGTTTACTCTACGACGCGGGGATTCCACGACGAGAGAGATTTTCGTGGCGGGTGACACGGCCGAATCGCTACGACGGGTATTTCTATTATAGAACGAATCATCGCCACCCTTTACCAGTGCCCGACGAAGGAATCACAAGGTCATCTGGAGTTTACAATGCCAGCGACGGTAATTCCAACGAAGACCCGATAAGTCAACTCATCGTTCTATTTCTCCCCGTACAGAAAAGCGAATCGGCGCTATCGCACCTCACGCAAGCAGGAATGATCTCTTCGCGTGGATCGTCCCATCGTCGAAAGATGTAAGACGTACAGAAATCGTGGTCCATCACGATTATTCGTAACTCTCCGAGTCGCGTATCTGAGAGTAGGACAAACGGAGAACCACAGGCATAAATAATACTATATGTTTCTTATATAGTTAGCCTTCGCGTTTTACTCTCCGACATGGGGATTCCACGACGAGAGAGAGTTTCGTGGCGGGTGTCTCGGCCGAATCGCTACGACGGGTATTTCTATTATAGAACGAATCATCGCCACCCTTTACCAGTGCCCGACGAAGGAATCACAAGGTCATCTGGAGTTTACAATGCCAGCGACGGTAATTCCAACGAAGACCCGATAAGTCAACTCATCGTTCTATTTCTCCCCGTACAGAAAAGCGAATCGACGCTATCGCACCTCGCGCGAGCACGTAACTACTCTTCGCGTGGATCGTCCCATCGTCGAAAGATGTAAGACGCACGGAAATCGTGGCCCATCAACGTTTTTTTGTAACTCTGCCGATCGCGTATCACAGAGCCGAGACGCACATACCACAGGCGTATAATACCGTTTTCTTTCGTATGGTAAGCCTTCGCGTTTACTCTTCGGCGCGGGGTTTCCACGTCGAGAGAGACATTCGTGGCGGGTGACATCGGTCGAAACGCTACGACGGGTATTACTATTATAGAACGAATCATCGCCACCCTTTACCAGTGCCCGACGAAGGAATCACAAGGTCATCTGGAGTTTACAATGCCAGCGACGGTAATTCCAACGAAGACCCGATAAGTCAACTCAACGTTCTATTTCTCCCCGTACAGAAAAGCGAATCGACGCTGTTGCACCTCACGCAAGCACGAACGTTCTCTTCGCGTGGATCGTCCCATCGTCGAAAGATGTAAGACGCACGGAAATCGTGGCACATCACGTGTTTTCGGAACTCTGTCGACCGCGTATCTCAGAGACGACGCGCGCGAACCACTGGCATATACTATTATATATCGCGTTTTACCCTCCGACGCGGGGATTCCACGACGAGAGAGAGTTTCGTGAGCGGGTTGACTCGGAAGAAACGCTACGACGGGTATTTCTATTATAGAACGCATCATCGCCACCCTTTACCAGTGCCCGACGAAGGAATCACAAGGTCATCTGGAGTTTACAATGCCAGCGACGGTAATTCCAACGAAGACCCGATAAGTCAACTCAACGTTCTATTTCTCCCCGTACAGAAAAGCGAATCGACGCAATCGCACCATACGCGTGCACGTAAACAACTCTTCGCGTGGATCGTCCCATCGTCGAGAGACGTAAGTTTTCATAGTATGAATTCGCGTTTTACTCTCCGACGCGGGGATTCCACGACGAGAGAGAGTTTCGTGAGCGGGTTGACTCGGAAGAAACGCTACGACGGGTATTTCTATTATAGAACGCATCATCGCCACCCTTTACCAGTGCCCGACGAAGGAATCACAAGGTCATCTGGAGTTTACAATGCCAGCGACGGTAATTCCAACGAAGACCCGATAAGTCAACTCAACGTTCTATTTCTCCCCGTACAGAAAAGCGAATCGACGCAATCGCACCATACGCGTGCACGTAAACAACTCTTCGCGTGGATCGTCCCATCGTCGAGAGACGTAAGTTTTCATAGTATGAATTCGCGTTTTACTCTCCGACGCGGGGATTCCACGACGAGAGAGAGTTTCGTGAGCGGGTTGACTCGGAAGAAACGCTACGACGGGTATTTCTATTATAGAACGCATCATCGCCACCCTTTACCAGTGCCCGACGAAGGAATCACAAGGTCATCTGGAGTTTACAATGCCAGCGACGGTAATTCCAACGAAGACCCGATAAGTCAACTCAACGTTCTATTACTCCCCGTACAGAAAAGCGAATCGACGCAATCGCACCATACGCGTGCACGTAACAACTCTTCGCGTGGATCGTCCCATCGTCGAGAGACGTAAGTTTCATAGTAAGCCTTCGGCGTTTTACTCTCCGACGCGGGGATTCCACGACGAGAGAGAGAGTTTCGTGAGCGGGTTGACTCGGAAGAAACGCTACGACGGGTATTTCTATTATAGAACGCATCATCGCCACCCTTTACCAGTGCCCGACGAAGGAATCACAAGGTCATCTGGAGTTTACAATGCCAGCGACGGTAATTCCAACGAAGACCCGATAAGTCAACTCAACGTTCTATTTCTCCCCGTACAGAAAAGCGAATCGACGCAATCGCACCATACGCGTACACGTAAACAACTCTTCGCGTGGATCGTCCCATCGTCGAGAGACGTAAGTTTTCATAGTATGAATTCGCGTTTTACTCTCCGACGCGGGGATTCCACGACGAGAGAGAGTTTCGTGAGCGGGTTGACTCCGAAGAAACGCTACGACGGGTATTTCTATTATAGAACGCATCATCGCCACCCTTTACCAGTGCCCGACGAAGGAATCACAAGGTCATCTGGAGTTTACAATGCCAGCGACGGTAATTCCAACGAAGACCCGATAAGTCAACTCAACGTTCTATTTCTCCCCGTACAGAAAAGCGAATCGACGCAATCGCACCATACGCGTGCACGTAAACAACTCTTCGCGTGGATCGTCCCATCGTCGAGAGACGTAAGTTTTCATAGTATGAATTCGCGTTTTACTCTCCGACGCGGGGATTCCACGACGAGAGAGAGTTTCGTGAGCGGGTTGACTCGGAAGAAACGCTACGACGGGTATTTCTATTATAGAACGCATCATCGCCACCCTTTACCAGTGCCCGACGAAGGAATCACAAGGTCATCTGGAGTTTACAATGCCAGCGACGGTAATTCCAACGAAGACCCGATAAGTCAACTCAACGTTCTATTACTCCCCGTACAGAAAAGCGAATCGACGCAATCGCACCATACGCGTGCACGTAACAACTCTTCGCGTGGATCGTCCCATCGTCGAGAGACGTAAGTTTCCATACTATGAATTCGCGTTTTACTCTCCGACGCGGGATTCCACGACGAGAGAGTGTTTCGTGAGCGGGTTGACTCGGAAGAAACGCTACGACGGGTATTTCTATTATAGAACGCATCATCGCCACCCTTTACCAGTGCCCGACGAAG
>NW_027475805.1:20000-30917 GCF_051020985.1 Nomia melanderi | reverse complement strand
AAGAGTGTTCGTCGGGGTAACCCAAAATGACCTGGAGACGCCGTCCGGGAGATCCGGGGAGAGTTTTCTTTTCTGTATAAGCGTTCGAGTTCCCTGGAAACCTCTAGCAGGGAGATAGGGTTTGGAACGCGAAGAGCACCGCAGTTGCGGCGGTGTCCGGATCTTCCCCTCGGACCTTGAAAATCCAGGAGAGGGCCACGTGGAGGTGTCGCGCCGGTTCGTACCCATATCCGCAGCAGGTCTCCAAGGTAAAGAGCCTCTAGTCGATAGATTAATGTAGGTAAGGGAAGTCGGGCAAATTGGATCCGTAACTTCGGAATAAGGATTGGCTCTGAGGAGCGGGGCGTGTCGGGCTTGGTCGGGAAGCGGGTCTGGCTGACGTGCCGGCTGGGCGAGGTGAACATGTACGGCAACGTGCAGGGATCCGAGCTCGGTCCCGAGCCTTGGCCTCCCGCGGATCTTCCTTGCTGCGAGGCTTTCGCGTAGCGTTCGTCCTCTTCGGCCGCCATTCAACGCTCAGCTCAGAACTGGCACGGACTAGGGGAATCCGACTGTCTAATTAAAACAAAGCATTGCGATGGCCCCCGCGGGTGTTGACGCAATGTGATTTCTGCCAGTGCTCTGAATGTCAACGTGAAGAAATTCAAAAAAGCGCGGGTAAACGGCGGGAGTAACTATGACTCTCTTAAGGTAGCCAAATGCCTCGTCATCTAATTAGTGACGCGGCATGAATGGATTAACGAGATTCCCTCTGTCCCTATCTACTTTCTAGCGAAACCACTGCCAAGGAACGGGCTTGGAATAATTAGCGGGGAAAGAAGACCCTGTTGAGCTTGACTCTAGTCTGGCATTGTAAGGAGACATGAGAGGTGTAGCATAAGTGGGAGATGGTAACATCGCCGGTGAAATACCACTACTTTCATCGTTTCTTTACTTACTCGGTTGGGCGGAGCGCGTGCACCGAGGTCTTATGACCCGGTTGTCACGGTGTTCTAGAGCCAAGCGTGTAAGAGTGGTGTGAGGCCAGGCGGCTGATCGCCGACAATACTCCCGCGTGATCCGATTCGAGGACACTGCCAGGCGGGGAGTTTGACTGGGGCGGTACATCTGTCAAAGAATAACGCAGGTGTCCTAAGGGCCAGCTCAGCGAGGACAGAAAACCTCGCGTAGAGCAAAAGGGCAAAAGCTGGCTTGATCTCGATGTTCAGTACGCATAGAGACTGCGAAAGCACGGCCTATCGATCCTTTTGGCTTGAGAGTTTTCAGCAAGAGGTGTCAGAAAAGTTACCACAGGGATAACTGCTTTGTGGCGGCCAAGCGTTCATAGCGACGTCGCTTTTTGATCCTTCGATGTCGGCTCTTCCTATCATTGCGAAGCAGAATTCGCAAGCGTCGGATTGTTCACCCGCCAACAGGGAACGTGAGCTGGGGTTTAGACCGTCGTGAGACAGGTTAGTTTTACCTACTGAGACTAGTCGTTGCGATAGTAATCCTGTCTCAGTACAGAGAGAACCGCAGGTTCGGTCATTTGGTTTCACGCACTCGGTCGAGCGGCCGGTGGTGCGAAGCTACATCCGTGGGATTATGCCTGAACGCCTCTAAGGCCGTATCCTTTCTAGTCAAAGGAGGCAACGATATTTCCTAAGGAGTTTCGTGTGGGTCGAAAGGCTCAAAACAATGTGACACTACTAGGTGGCCCGGTCCACGTGGCCGGCCATCGCACGGGCCCCATTTTGCCGTACGGGCGTCTTTGTACCCGTCGTCGGGATCTCTCCGAACGACGGACACCGGCGCTCTAACGGTCGATCATGGGTACTCCAAGTTCGACGTCGAGACTCGGAATCGTCTGTAGACGACTTAGGTACCGGGCGGGGTGTTGTACTCGGTAGAGCAGTTACCACGCTGCGATCTGTTGAGACTCAGGCCCTATGCTTGGGGATTCGTCTTGTCGGTTAGACGAGGCCCCACAGACAGACAGACAGACAGAGAGAGAAAGGAAAGCACACGAGTTCACAAAGACTCTCTCTTCTCTTGCTCCTCTTATGCGTTGCGTATGCACGCCGCTGCTGCTGCTGCTGCTGCTGGCTGCTCCTCTTCCTCTCTTTCGGAGGCTGCTACCTTGTTATACTAGTTAGGTAGCGGTGTCTTCGGAGGAAGGAAAACATAGAGGAGTTTGTTAGCGGTAGCGGTGGTTAGCAGCGGCGTGTTATACGCGCGCATAAAATATAGAGGAGTATTATAGAGAAGAGAGAAGAACTCGTGTGTTGTTGGAAATAGAAGAAAAAAGAAAAAAAAATTTTTTTTCTTTTTTTCTTCTATTTCCAATTTTTTTTTCGCGCCGCGCGAAAGCAACACGCCGCTGGCACTTAGAAAAAAAAAAAAAAAGAACGCGCGCGCGCGCGTGGACGGATTTGGAGTTGGAACTTGGCGCGAAAATGCGAAAAGTCGGCGCGGCGAAGCAACATGCCGCTGGAACTTAGAAATCGGCGCGGGCGAAGCAACATGCCGCTGGAACTTGTAAATCGGCGCGCGCAGGCAACATGCCGCTGTGGACTTGGAGAAACGAGCGATAGAGAGAGGAAAAACTTTTCTTCTCTTTCGCGTTCGTTTCTCCATTTTTTTTCGCTCCGATGAAAAGCAATACGCCGCTGGAACTTTGAAATCGGCGCGCTCGAGCGAAACTTGGAGGAACGAACGATAGAGAGGGAAGAAAATTTTCTTCTCTTTCGTTCGTTTCTCCATTTTTTTTTCGCTCCGATGAAAAGCAATACGCCGCTGGAACTTTGAAATCGGCGCGCTCGAGCGAAACTTGGAGGAACGAACGACAGAGAGGAAAAAATTTTTCTCCTCTTTCGTTCGTTTCTCCGTTTTTTTTCGCTCAGTTGAAAAGCAATACGCGCTGGAACTTTGAAAAATAACGAGATAAAAAAAATTTTTGTACATTTTTTCATCGTTATTCGTACACGACTTAAGCGTTGGAAATTTTTAAACCGAATTTTGAAAAATTTTATTCCTGACCGTTGGGACTTGGAAAAATTTCGAGTCAGCCGGTTTGGCCGGTTGGACTTACGCGAGACGGAGAAAAAGTAGATTCGGTCGATCTGTTTTTCGCAGTTTTTGTGAAAAAAAAATTTTGGTCAATTTTTTCAACGTTAAAAACGTGTTCGGGCTGCCTTTTTATCCATGGATTAAGCGCCGAAAAATTTTTAAAACGCATAATAAAAAAGTTTATTCTTGACCGCAGGGACTTAGAAAAATTTCGGGTCGCCCCGTTCGACCTGCTGGCATTACCGCGCGGCCTGGACAGCCCGCTTCGACCGATACATTTTTTTCATTTTCAGAGAAAAAAAAATTTTTGTCAATTTTTTCAACCTTAAAAACGTTAATAAACTGCACTCTTATGCACGGATTAAGCATTGAAAAATTTTAAAACATGTAATAAAAAGTTTATTCTTGACCGTTCGGACTTAGAAAAATTTCGAGTACCCCGGATCGCCTGCTGGAATTACCGCACGGCCTGGACAGCCCGCATCGACCGATACATTTTTTCCATTTTCAGTGAAAAAAAAATTTTTGTCAATTTTCTCAACGTTAAAAACGTTAATAAACTGCGTTTTTATGAGTGGATTAAACATTGAAAAAATTTTGAAATATGTGATGAAAAAGTTTACTCTTGACCGTTCGGACTTAGAAAAATTTCGAGTACCTCGGATCGCCGGCTGGAATTACCGCACGGCCTGGACAGCTCGCATCGACCGATACATTTTTTCCATTTTCAGTGAAAAAAAAATTTTTGTCAATTTTCTCAACGTTAAAAACGTTAATAAACTGCGTTTTTATGCGTGGATTAAACATTAAAAAAATTTTGAAATATGTGATGAAAAAGTTTACTCTTGACCGTTCGGACTTAGAAAAATTTCGAGTACCTCGGATCGCCTGCTGGAATTACCGCACGGCCTGGACAGCCCGCATCGACCGATACATTTTTTCCATTTTCAGTGAAAAAAAAATTTTTGTCAATTTTCTCAACGTTAAAAACGTTAATAAACTGCGTTTTTATGCGTGGATTAAACATTAAAAAAATTTTGAAATATGTGATGAAAAAGTTTACTCTTGACCGTCGGGACTTAGAAAAATTTCGAGTACCTCCGGATCGCCTGCTGGAATTACCGCACGGCCTGGATAGCCCGCATCGACCGATACATTTTTTCCATTTTCAGTGAAAAAAAATTTTTGTCAATTTTCTCAACGTTAAAAACGTAATAAACTGCGTTTTTATGCGTGGATTAAACATTAAAAAAATTTGAAATATGTGATGAAAAAGTTTACTCTTGACCGTCGGGACTTAGAAAAATTTCGAGTACCCCGGATCGCCTGCTGGAATTACCGCACGGCCTGGATAGCCCGCATCGACCGATACATTTTTTCCATTTTCAGTGAAAAAAAAATTTTTGTCAATTTTCTCAACGTTAAAAAACGTTAATAAACTGCGTTTTTATGCGTGGATTAAACATTAAAAAAATTTTGAAATATGTGATGAAAAAGTTTACTCTTGACCGTCGGGACTTAGAAAAATTTCGAGTACCCCGGATCGCCTGCTGGAATTACCGCACGGCCTGGATAGCCCGCATCGACCGATACATTTTTTCCATTTTCAGTGAAAAAAAAATTTTTGTCAATTTTCTCAACGTTAAAAACGTTAATAAACTGCGTTTTTATGCGTGGATTAAACATTAAAAAAAATTTTGAAATATGTGATGAAAAAGTTTACTCTTGACCGTCGGGACTTAGAAAATTTCGAGTACCCCGGATCGCCTGCTGGAATTACCGCACGGCCTGGATAGCCCGCATCGACCGATACATTTTTTCCATTTTCAGTGAAAAAAAAATTTTTGTCAATTTTTCTCAACGTTAAAAACTGCGATAAACTGCGTTTTTATGCGTAGATTAAACATTGAAAAAATTTTGAAATATGCGATGAAAAAGTTTACTCTTGACCCGTCGGACTTAGAAAAATTTCGAGTACCCCGGATCGCCTGCTGGCATTACCGCACGGGCTGGACACCTCGCTCCGACGAATCGGTTTTTTTCCATTTTTTTTGAAAAATAAATTTTTGTAATTTTTTTAATGTCAAAAACGTTAATAAACGTCATGTTTACGCATGGATTAAACATTGAAAATAATTTTAAAACACTTATTAAAAAAGTTGGTGTCGACCGTGGGACTTAGAAAAATTTCGGGAAGTCCGATTCGCCTGCTGGAATTACCGCACGGGCAGGACACCTCGCTCCGACGAATCGGTTTTTTCCATTTTTTTTGAAAAATAAATTTTTGTAATTTTTTTTAACGTTGAAAACGTTAATAAACATCATGTTTACGCATGGATTAAACATTGAAATAATTTTAAAACGCTTATTAAAAAAGTTGGTGTCGACCGTGGGACTTAGAAAAATTTCGGGAAGTCCGATTCGCCTGCTGGAATTACCGCACGGGCAGGACACCTCGCTCCGACGAATCGGTTTTTTCCATTTTTTCCGAAAAATAAATTTTTGTAATTTTTTTAATGTTAAAAACGTTAATAAACTTCATGTTTACGCATGGATTAAACATTGAAATAATTTTAAAACGCTTATTAAAAAAGTTGGTGTCGACCGTGGGACTTAGAAAAATTTCGGAAGTCCGATTCGCCTGCTGGAATTACCGCACGGGCTGGACACCTCGCTCCGCCGAATCGGTTTTTTCCTTTTTTTCCGAAAAATAAATTTTTGTAATTTTTTTTAATGTTAAAAACGTTAATAAACTTCATGTTTACGCATGGATTAAACATTGAAATAATTTTAAAAACGCTTATTAAAAAAGTTGGTGTCGACCGTGGGACTTAGAAAAATTTCGGGAAGTCCGATTCGCCTGCTGGAATTACCGCACGGAGCAGGACACCTCGCTCCGACGAATCGGTTTTTTCCATTTTTTTCCGAAAAATAAATTTTTGTAATTTTTTTTAATGTAAAAACGTTAATAAACTTCATGTTTACGCATGGATTAAACATTGAAATAATTTTAAAACGCTTATTAAAAAAGTTGGTGTCGACCGTGGACTTAGAAAAATTTCGGGAAGTCCGATTCGCCTGCTGGAATTACCGCACGGGCAGGACACCTCGCTCCGACGAATCGGTTTTTTCCATTTTTTTTGAAAATAAATTTTTGTAATTTTTTTAACGTTGAAAACGTTAATAAACATCATGTTTACGCATGGATTAAACATTGAAATATTTTAAAACGCTTATTAAAAAAGTTGGTGTCGACCGTGGGACTTAGAAAAATTTCGGGAAGTCCGATTCGCCTGCTGGAATTACCGCACGGGCTGGACACCTCGCTCCGACGAATCGGTTTTTTCCATTTTTTTTGAAAAATAATTTTTGTAATTTTTTTTAATGTCAAAAACGTTAATAAACGTCATGTTTACGCATGGATTAAACATTGAAATAATTTTAAAACACTTATTAAAAAAAGTTGGTGTCGACCGTGGGACTTAGAAAAATTTCGGGAAGTCCGATTCGCCTGCTGGAATTACCGCACGGGCTGGACACCTCGCTCCGCCGAATCGGTATTTTCCATTTTTCTTGAAAAATAAATTTTGTAATTTTTTTTAACGTTGAAAACGTTAATAAACATCATGTTTACGCATGGATTAAACATTGAAATAATTTTAAAACGCTTATTAAAAAAGTTGGTGTCGACCGTGGGACTTAGAAAAATTTCTGGGAAGTCCGATTCGCCTGCTGGAATTACCGCACGGGCTGGACACCTCGCTCCGCCGAATCGGTATTTTCCATTTTTCTTGAAAAATAATTTTTGTAATTTTTTTTAACGTTGAAAACGTTAATAAACATCATGTTTACGCATGGATTAAACATTGAAATAATTTTAAAACGCTTATTAAAAAAGTTGGTGTCGACCGTGGACTTAGAAAAATTTCGGGAAGTCCGATTCGCCTGCTGGAATTACCGCACGGGCAGGACACCTCGCTCCGACGAATCGGTTTTTTCCATTTTTTCCGAAAAATAAATTTTTGTAATTTTTTTTTAATGTTAAAAACGTTAATAAACTTCATGTTTACGCATGGATTAAACATTGAAATAATTTTAAAACACTTATTAAAAAAGTTGGTGTCGACCGTGGGACTTAGAAAAATTTCGGGAAGTCCGATTCGCCTGCTGGAATTACCGCACGGGCAGGACACCTCGCTCCGACGAATCGGTTTTTTTTCCATTTTTTTTGAAAAATAAATTTTTGTAATTTTTTTTAACGTTGAAAACGTTAATAAACATCATGTTTACGCATGGATTAAACATTGAAATAATTTTAAAACGCTTATTAAAAAAGTTGGTGTCGACCGTGGGACTTAGAAAAATTTCGGGAAGTCCGATTCGCCCTGCTGGAATTACCGCACGGGCTGGACACCTCGCTCCGCCGAATCGGTTTTTTCCTTTTTTTCCGAAAAATAATTTTTGTAATTTTTTTTAATGTTAAAAACGTTAATAAACTTCATGTTTACGCATGGATTAAACATTGAAATAATTTTAAAACGCTTATTAAAAAAGTTGGTGTCGACCGTGGGACTTAGAAAAATTTCGGGAAGTCCGATTCGCCTGCTGGAATTACCGCACGGGCAGGACACCTCGCTCCGACGAATCGGTTTTTTTCCATTTTTTCCGAAAAATAAATTTTTGTAATTTTTTTTAATGTTAAAAACGTTAATAAACTTCATGTTTACGCATGGATTAAACATTGAAATAATTTTAAAACGCTTATTAAAAAAGTTGGTGTCGACCGTGGGACTTAGAAAAATTTCGGGAAGTCCGATTCGCCTGCTGGAATTACCGCACGGGCAGGACACCTCGCTCCGACGAATCGGTTTTTTCCATTTTTTTTGAAAAATAAATTTTTGTAATTTTTTTTAACGTTGAAAACGTTAATAAACATCATGTTTACGCATGGATTAAACATTGAAATAATTTTAAAACGCTTATTAAAAAAGTTGGTGTCGACCGTGGGACTTAGAAAAAATTTCGGAAGTCCGATTCGCCTGCTGGAATTACCGCACGGGCTGGACACCTCGCTCCGCCGAATCGGTTTTTTTCCTTTTTTTCCGAAAAATAAATTTTTGTAATTTTTTTTAATGTTAAAAACGTTAATAAACTTCATGTTTACGCATGGATTAAACATTGAAATAATTTAAAACGCTTATTAAAAAAGTTGGTGTCGACCGTGGGACTTAGAAAAATTTCGGGAAGTCCGATTCGCCTGCTGGAATTACCGCACGGGCAGGACACCTCGCTCCGACGAATCGGTTTTTTCCATTTTTTTCCGAAAAATAAATTTTTGTAATTTTTTTTAATGTTAAAAACGTTAATAAACTTCATGTTTACGCATGGATTAAACATTGAAATAATTTTAAAACGCTTATTAAAAATGTTGGTGTCGACCGTGGGACTTAGAAAAATTTCGGGAAGTCCGATTCGCCTGCTGGAATTACCGCACGGGCAGGACACCTCGCTCCGACGAATCGGTTTTTTCCATTTTTTTTGAAAAATAAATTTTTGTAATTTTTTTTAACGTTGAAAACGTTAATAAACATCATGTTTACGCATGGATTAAACATTGAAATAATTTTAAAACGCTTATTAAAAAAGTTGGTGTCGACCGTGGGACTTAGAAAAATTTCGGAAGTCCGATTCGCCTGCTGGAATTACCGCACGGGCTGGACACCTCGCTCCGCCGAATCGGTTTTTTTCCTTTTTTTCCGAAAAATAAATTTTTGTAATTTTTTTTAATGTTAAAAACCGTTAATAAACTTCATGTTTACGCATGGATTAAACATTGAAATAATTTTAAAACGCTTATTAAAAAAGTTGGTGTCGACCGTGGGACTTAGAAAAATTTCGGGAAGTCCGATTCGCCTGCTGGAATTACCGCACGGGCAGGACACCTCGCTCCGACGAATCGGTTTTTTCCATTTTTTCCGAAAAATAAATTTTTGTAATTTTTTTTAATGTTAAAAACGTTAATAAACTTCATGTTTACGCATGGATTAAACATTGAAATAATTTTAAAACGCTTATTAAAAAAGTTGGTGTCGACCGTGGGACTTAGAAAAATTTCGGGAAGTCCGATTCGCCTGCTGGAATTACCGCACGGGCTGGACACCTCGCTCCGCCGAATCGGTTTTTTCCTTTTTTTCCGAAAAATAAATTTTTGTAATTTTTTTTAATGTTAAAAACGTTAATAAACTTCATGTTTACGCATGGATTAAACATTGAAATAATTTTAAAACGCTTATTAAAAAAGTTGGTGTCGACCGTGGGACTTAGAAAAATTTCGGGAAGTCCGATTCGCCTGCTGGAATTACCGCACGGGCAGGACACCTCGCTCCGACGAATCGGTTTTTTCCATTTTTTCCGAAAAATAAATTTTTGTAATTTTTTTTAATGTTAAAAACGTTAATAAACTTCATGTTTACGCATGGATTAAACATTGAAATAATTTTAAAACGCTTATTAAAAAAGTTGGTGTCGACCGTGGGACTTAGAAAAATTTCGGGAAGTCCGATTCGCCTGCTGGAATTACCGCACGGGCAGGACACCTCGCTCCGACGAATCGGTTTTTTCCATTTTTTTTGAAAAATAAATTTTTGTAATTTTTTTTAACGTTGAAAACGTTAATAAACATCATGTTTACGCATGGATTAAACATTGAAATAATTTTAAAACGCTTATTAAAAAAGTTGGTGTCGACCGTGGGACTTAGAAAAATTTCGGGAAGTCCGATTCGCCTGCTGGAATTACCGCACGGGCTGGACACCTCGCTCCGCCGAATCGGTTTTTTCCTTTTTTTCCGAAAAATAAATTTTTGTAATTTTTTTTAATGTTAAAAACGTTAATAAACTTCATGTTTACGCATGGATTAAACATTGAAATAATTTTAAAACGCTTATTAAAAAAGTTGGTGTCGACCGTGGGACTTAGAAAAATTTCGGGAAGTCCGATTCGCCTGCTGGAATTACCGCACGGGCAGGACACCTCGCTCCGACGAATCGGTTTTTTCCATTTTTTCCGAAAAATAAATTTTTGTAATTTTTTTTAATGTTAAAAACGTTAATAAACTTCATGTTTACGCATGGATTAAACATTGAAATAATTTTAAAACGCTTATTAAAAAAGTTTACTCTTGACCGTGGGGACTTAGAAAAATTCCGGCTTGCACGGATTCGACCACTCTGTTTTTCGGAGTTTCTGAGAAAAATAAATTTTTGTAATTTTTTTCATTATGATTTCTGAGTTCTCCCAGTAGTTTAATGTAAGGATTAAGCATTTAAAAATTTTTAAATCGAATATTAAAAAAGTTTACTCTTGCAATTTTTGGAAAAAAAAAATTCTAAAAAATTTTTCTTTCGGTGGAAACTAACGTTTAATATGTACAATAACGATTTATCGAATAAAAATCGTATGTTAATATATGTTCGAATCGACCATAGTTTCAGCGGCTAAGTACCAGCAGCCCGGCCGGTTGGTCTGTACGCGCGGCAGTTTACCACCATAAGCGCCCGTGCTGAGCGGCCGGCGCCGCGGTCGTCGCGGCCGCCCGTTTGGTTACTATAAGAGAGCACGTCGGTTCGAGCGGACCGGTCGGCGCAGCGGCGGGCGAGCGGCTATTCTACGATCTCGGTCGAGAAGCAGTCGTTCAGCTCCTCGAGGTCCATTCCTCGACTGTTCTGTACCGCGTTCCGTTGCGAATTTTTCTCTACACAGCATGACCACGGGTCGGTGTCTCAGACCGAATGGCCCTTATGTGGTAAGCCCAGAATGTTGGGTTGGATACAACGTATATTCGTTATACTTGTACGACTCTCACATCAA
>NW_027475805.1:10000-15000 GCF_051020985.1 Nomia melanderi | reverse complement strand
TCCAGATGACCTTGTGATTCCTTCGTCGGGCACTGGTAAAGGGTGGCGATGATGCGTTCTATAATAGAAATACCCGTCGTAGCGTTTCTTCCGAGTCAACCCGCTCACGAAACTCTCTCTCTCGTCGTGGAATCCCCGCGTCGGAGAGTAAAACGCCGAAGGCTTACTATGAAACTTACGTCTCTCGACGATGGGACGATCCACGCGAAGAGTTGTTACGTGCACGCGTATGGTGCGATTGCGTCGATTCGCTTTTCTGTACGGGGAGTAATAGAACGTTGAGTTGACTTATCGGGTCTTCGTTGGAATTACCGTCGCTGGCATTGTAAACTCCAGATGACCTTGTGATTCCTTCGTCGGGCACTGGTAAAGGGTGGCGATGATGCGTTCTATAATAGAAATACCCGTCGTAGCGTTTCTTCCGAGTCAACCCGCTCACGAAACTCTCTCTCGTCGTGGAATCCCCGCGTCGGAGAGTAAAACGCGAATTCATACTATGAAAACTTACGTCTCTCGACGATGGGACGATCCACGCGAAGAGTTGTTTACGTGCACGCGTATGGTGCGATTGCGTCGATTCGCTTTTCTGTACGGGGAGAAATAGAACGTTGAGTTGACTTATCGGGTCTTCGTTGGAATTACCGTCGCTGGCATTGTAAACTCCAGATGACCTTGTGATTCCTTCGTCGGGCACTGGTAAAGGGTGGCGATGATGCGTTCTATAATAGAAATACCCGTCGTAGCGTTTCTTCCGAGTCAACCCGCTCACGAAACTCTCTCTCGTCGTGGAATCCCCGCGTCGGAGAGTAAAACGCGAATTCATACTATGAAAACTTACGTCTCTCGACGATGGGACGATCCACGCGAAGAGTTGTTTACGTGCACGCGTATGGTGCGATTGCGTCGATTCGCTTTTCTGTACGGGGAGAAATAGAACGTTGAGTTGACTTATCGGGTCTTCGTTGGAATTACCGTCGCTGGCATTGTAAACTCCAGATGACCTTGTGATTCCTTCGTCGGGCACTGGTAAAGGGTGGCGATGATGCGTTCTATAATAGAAATACCCGTCGTAGCGTTTCTTCCGAGTCAACCCGCTCACGAAACTCTCTCTCGTCGTGGAATCCCCGCGTCGGAGGGTAAAACGCGATATATAATAGTATATGCCAGTGGTTCGCGCGCGTCGTCTCTGAGATACGCGGTCGACAGAGTTCCGAAAACACGTGATGTGCCACGATTTCCGTGCGTCTTACATCTTTCGACGATGGGACGATCCACGCGAAGAGAACGTTCGTGCTTGCGTGAGGTGCAACAGCGTCGATTCGCTTTTCTGTACGGGGAGAAATAGAACGTTGAGTTGACTTATCGGGTCTTCGTTGGAATTACCGTCGCTGGCATTGTAAACTCCAGATGACCTTGTGATTCCTTCGTCGGGCACTGGTAAAGGGTGGCGATGATTCGTTCTATAATAGTAATACCCGTCGTAGCGTTTCGACCGATGTCACCCGCCACGAATGTCTCTCTCGACGTGGAAACCCCGCGCCGAAGAGTAAACGCGAAGGCTTACCATACGAAAGAAAACGGTATTATACGCCTGTGGTATGTGCGTCTCGGCTCTGTGATACGCGATCGGCAGAGTTACAAAAAAACGTTGATGGGCCACGATTTCCGTGCGTCTTACATCTTTCGACGATGGGACGATCCACGCGAAGAGTAGTTACGTGCTCGCGCGAGGTGCGATAGCGTCGATTCGCTTTTCTGTACGGGGAGAAATAGAACGATGAGTTGACTTATCGGGTCTTCGTTGGAATTACCGTCGCTGGCATTGTAAACTCCAGATGACCTTGTGATTCCTTCGTCGGGCACTGGTAAAGGGTGGCGATGATTCGTTCTATAATAGAAATACCCGTCGTAGCGATTCGGCCGAGACACCCGCCACGAAACTCTCTCTCGTCGTGGAATCCCCATGTCGGAGAGTAAAACGCGAAGGCTAACTATATAAGAAACATATAGTATTATTTATGCCTGTGGTTCTCCGTTTGTCCTACTCTCAGATACGCGACTCGGAGAGTTACGAATAATCGTGATGGACCACGATTTCTGTACGTCTTACATCTTTCGACGATGGGACGATCCACGCGAAGAGATCATTCCTGCTTGCGTGAGGTGCGATAGCGCCGATTCGCTTTTCTGTACGGGGAGAAATAGAACGATGAGTTGACTTATCGGGTCTTCGTTGGAATTACCGTCGCTGGCATTGTAAACTCCAGATGACCTTGTGATTCCTTCGTCGGGCACTGGTAAAGGGTGGCGATGATTCGTTCTATAATAGAAATACCCGTCGTAGCGATTCGGCCGTGTCACCCGCCACGAAAATCTCTCTCGTCGTGGAATCCCCGCGTCGTAGAGTAAACGCGAAGGCTTGCTATAGAAGACTATAGTTTATACGCCTGTGGTTCACCGGTTGCCTGCTCTCCGGGGTACGCGATCGCGCAGGAGTTACGGAAGAACTTGATGGGCCACGATCTCCAAGCGGCTATATCTTTCGACGATGGGACGATTCACGCGAAGAGAACGTTCGTGCATGCGTGAGGTGCGATAGCGTTGATTCGCTTGTCTGTACGGGGAGAAATAGAACGATGAGTTGACTTATCGGGTCTTCGTTGGAATTACCGTCGCTGGCATTGTAAACTCCAGATGACCTTGTGATTCCTTCGTCGGGCACTGGTAAAGGGTGGCGATGATTCGTTCTATAATAGAAATACCCGTCGTAGCGTTTCGACCGATGTCACCCGCCACGAAATTCTCTCTCTCGTCGTGGAATCCCCGCGTCGGAGAGTAACCGCCGAAGGCTTGCTATAGAAGACTATAGTTTATACGCCTGTGGTTCACCGGTTGCCGGCTCTCCGGGGCACGCGATCGCGCGAAGGTTACGGAGGGACGTGAAGCGCCCGAGCAATGAAACGTCCGCAGGAGGAAACGAGCAACCGCCGAACATTGTTTCGCGACGTTTCCATAATGTATTGTCGTTTCGCTCGCATCCCGCTTCTTTCCCCTAGTTTCCTCGACGCGTAGTTTCGCAGCCTTAGTGGACGAATCATTCTCGATTCGAGGAAAGATATGCAGTGGGGCGTGCAATGAGCCCGCCAGAGACCACGATCTCCAATGCGTCTTTACATCTTTCGACGATGGGATGATCCACGCGAAGAGAACGTTCGTGCTTGCGCGAGGTGCGTTAGCGTCGATTCGCTTTTCTGTACGGGGAGAAATAGAACGATGAGTTGACTTATCGGGTCTTCGTTGGAATTACCGTCGCTGGCATTGTAAACTCCAGATGACCTTGTGATTCCTTCGTCGGGCACTGGTAAAGGGTGGCGATGATTCGTTCTATAATAGAAATACCCGTCGTAGCGATTCGGCCGAGTCACCCGCCACGAAACTGTCTCTCTTTCGTCGTGGAAACCCCGCGTCGGAGAGTAAAACGCGCGAAGGCTGTGACTGTAACATATATATATACAGTATACAATGCCTGTGGTTTTTGCGCGTGTCGGCTCTTCGGTATACGCGATCGGCCAGAGTTACGGAGGGACGGTGAAGCGCACGAGAAATTGAAACGGCCGCACGATTGGAACCGAGCAACCGTCGAACATTGTTTCGCGACGTTTCCATAATGCGTTTTCGTTTCGCTCGCATACCGCTTCTTTTCCCCTAGTCTCTGAGACGCGTTTTCGAGCCGTTCTTCTACTATCGATTCTCGTAGAGAGAAGGGACCGGGTAGTCTGGAAGTGGAACCCGCATCTTGCGTGTACCGTACACGGAATTGAGAGGACCGGCCGTGAAGCTCGTTTTAAAGCCGTGCGTCTGACACCCAACTCTTGCGCGCCAATTTCGCGGCAAGAGATAATATGGGACGAATGACCGGCAAAGAGCCAGCTGTGAAGTCTGTTTTTTTAATCGAATCCGTGGACGTGTGTATGCCGTAGCGTCGCTCGTCGTGTTCGTTCATGGTCGTTCCGAGAGAAAGAACGAAAGCGGTAACGAAGGGACCGGCCGTGAAGCTCGTTTTAAAGCCGCGCGTCTGACACCCAACTCTTGCGCGCCAATTTCGCGGCAAGAGATAACATGGGACGAATGACCGGCAAAGAGCCAGCTGTGAAGTCTTTTTTCATTATTTGCTTTCAATCGATCGATCGGTACGATTCGTGCAACGTTTCGCGCGATGCGACGCGAAAACATGCGCGCAACAATAGATGCGTCTGATCGGAAGAACGCGAGGGTCGACTGCACGCGATGGATTCAGTATCGGGTAGGATACAAAATATATCCCCGTCGTTTCCACGCGTGCGAGTCTTCTGCGTCTTTCGCGGGTTTTTGAATGCACTATACGCCCGGAACGTCGAGAAATATATACATATTACTTGAACGTTTTTCGTCTCGAAAGGCTTCGGTGTCGTCTCCAAGGCGACGCCTGAATCTCCTTCGCGCGCTGGTCGGAGATTCAGGTATCAACTTTTATCTTCTCTTTGAAAGAAGAGAGATATTAGGTCGAACAAATGAGAATAAAATTATATATGTGAAATATAAAATTTATACGATTACCCTGAACGGTGGATCACTTGGCTCGTGGGTCGATGAAGAACGCAGCTAATTGCGCGTCAACGTGTGAACTGCAGGACACATGAACATCGACATTTCGAACGCACATTGCGGTCCACGGATACAATTCCTGGACCACGCCTGGCTGAGGGTCGTTTACGTACCATACACTGCTTGCGTAGCTCTGTCAAATCCCCGCCGTCGTTCACCTCTTCGGATCGAACGTTTTTTTACCGAAGGGCGCAAAGAACGTTTCTGAGTCGGGTTAAGAGAAGGATGCTACGTACGAGCGAACGATGGGTGTCTCGTCGGCGTTTGTCGCGGACACGCGAAAATTCTGTGAATTTCACGGACAGTGTACGTTCTAGTTGTTGCAAAACGATCGGAATCGTTTGTATGGACTCGCG
>NW_027475805.1:0-2500 GCF_051020985.1 Nomia melanderi | reverse complement strand
CATTGAAAAAATTTTGAAATATGTGATGAAAAAGTTTACTCTTGACCGTTCGGACTTAGAAAAATTTCGAGTACCTCGGATCGCCGGCTGGAATTACCGCACGGCCTGGACAGCTCGCATCGACCGATACATTTTTTCCATTTTCAGTGAAAAAAAAATTTTTGTCAATTTTCTCAACGTTAAAAACGTTAATAAACTGCGTTTTTATGCGTGGATTAAACATTAAAAAATTTTGAAATATGTGATGAAAAAGTTTACTCTTGACCGTTCGGACTTAGAAAAATTTCGAGTACCCCGGATCGCCTGCTGGAATTACCGCACGGCCTGGACAGCCCGCATCGACCGATACATTTTTTCCATTTTCAGTGAAAAAAAAATTTTTGTCAATTTTCTCAACGTTAAAAACGTTAATAAACTGCGTTTTTATGCGTGGATTAAACATTAAAAAAATTTTGAAATATGTGATGAAAAAGTTTACTCTTGACCGTCGGGACTTAGAAAAATTTCGAGTACCCCGGATCGCCTGCTGGAATTACCGCACGGCCTGGATAGCCCGCATCGACCGATACATTTTTTCCATTTTCAGTGAAAAAAAAATTTTTGTCAATTTTCTCAACGTTAAAAACGTTAATAAACTGCGTTTTTATGCGTGGATTAAACATTAAAAAAATTTTGAAATATGTGATGAAAAAGTTTACTCTTGACCGTCGGGACTTAGAAAAATTTCGAGTACCCCGGATCGCCTGCTGGAATTACCGCACGGCCTGGATAGCCCGCATCGACCGATACATTTTTTCCATTTTCAGTGAAAAAAAAATTTTTGTCAATTTTCTCAACGTTAAAAACGTTAATAAACTGCGTTTTTATGCGTGGATTAAACATTAAAAAAATTTTGAAATATGTGATGAAAAAGTTTACTCTTGACCGTCGGGACTTAGAAAAATTTCGAGTACCCCGGATCGCCTGCTGGAATTACCGCACGGCCTGGATAGCCCGCATCGACCGATACATTTTTTCCATTTCAGTGAAAAAAAATTTTTGTCAATTTTCTCAACGTTAAAACTGCGATAAACTGCGTTTTTATGCGTAGATTAAACATTGAAAAAATTTTGAAATATGCGATGAAAAAGTTTACTCTTGACCGTCGGGACTTAGAAAATTTCGAGTACCCCGGATCGCCTGCTGGCATTACCGCACGGGCTGGACACCTCGCTCCGACGAATCGGTTTTTTCCATTTTTTTGAAAATAAATTTTGTAATTTTTTTTAATGTCAAAACGTTAATAAACGTCATGTTTACGCATGGATTAAACATTGAAATAATTTTAAAACACTTATTAAAAAAGTTGGTGTCGACCGTGGGACTTAGAAAAATTTCGGGAAGTCCGATTCGCCTGCTGGAATTACCGCACGGGCAGGACACCTCGCTCCGACGAATCGGTTTTTTCCATTTTTTTTGAAAAATAAATTTTTGTAATTTTTTTTAACGTTGAAACGTTAATAACATCATGTTTACGCATGATTAAACATTGAAATATTTTAAAACGCTTATTAAAAAAGTTGGTGTCGACCGTGGGACTTAGAAAAATTTCGGGAAGTCCGATTCGCCTGCTGAATTACCGCACGGGCTGGACACCTCGCTCCGACGAATCGGTTTTTCCATTTTTTTTGAAAATAAATTTTGTAATATTTTTTAATGTCAAAACGTTAATAAACGTCATGTTTACGCATGGATTAAACATTGAAATAATTTTAAAACACTTATTAAAAAGTTGGTGTCGACGTGGGACTTAGAAAAATTTCGGGAAGTCCGATTCGCCTGCTGGAATTACCGCACGGGCTGGACACCTCGCTCCGCCGAATCGGTTTTTTCCTTTTTTTCCGAAAAATAAATTTTTGTAATTTTTTTTAATGTTAAAAACGTTAATAAACTTCATGTTTACGCATGGATTAAACATTGAAATAATTTTAAAACGCTTATTAAAAAAGTTGGTGTCGACCGTGGGACTTAGAAAAATTTCGGGAAGTCCGATTCGCCTGCTGGAATTACCGCACGGGCAGGACACCTCGCTCCGACGAATCGGTTTTTTCCATTTTTTCCGAAAAATAAATTTTTGTAATTTTTTTTAATGTTAAAAACGTTAATAAACTTCATGTTTACGCATGGATTAAACATTGAAATAATTTTAAAACACTTATTAAAAAAGTTGGTGTCGACCGTGGGACTTAGAAAAATTTCGGGAAGTCCGATTCGCCTGCTGGAATTACCGCACGGGCTGGACACCTCGCTCCGCCGAATCGGTTTTTTCCTTTTTTTCCGAAAAATAAATTTTTGTAATTTTTTTTAATGTTAAAAACGTTAATAAACTTCATGTTTACGCATGGATTAAACATTGAAATAATTTTAAAACGCTTATTAAAAAAGTTGGTGTCGACCGTGGGACTTAGAAAAATTTCGGGAAGTCCGATTCGCCTGCTGGAATTACCAGCACGGGCAGGAC
>NW_027475804.1:0-31018 GCF_051020985.1 Nomia melanderi | reverse complement strand
AACTATATAAAACTATATAAAACTCTATAAAACTATATAAAAGTATATAAAACTATATTAAACTATATGAAACTATATAAAACTATATAAAACGATATAAAAGTATATAAAACTAACAAAACTATATAACCCTATATAAAACTCTATAGAACTATATAAAACTATATAAAACTATATAAAACTATATAAACTAACAAAACTATAAAACTATATAAAACTATATAAAACTATATAAAACTATATAAACTATATAAACTATATGAAACTATATAAAACTATATAAACCTATATAAAACTATATAGAACTATATAAAACTATATAAAACTAACAAAACTATATAAAACTATATAAAACTATATATACTATATAAAACTATATAAAACTATATAAACCTATATAAAACTCTATAGAACTATATAAAACTATATAAAACTATATAAAACCATATAAAACCATATAAAACTAACGAAACTATATAAAACAATGTAAAACTATATAAAACTATATAAAACTAACAAAACTATGTAAAACTATGTAAAACTATATAAAACAATATAAAACTATATGAAAACTATTTAAAACTATATAAACTATATAAAACTATATAAACTATATAAAACTATATAAAACCATATAAAACCATATAAAACTAACGAAACTATATAAAACAATGTAAAACTATATAAAACTACATAAAACTAACAAAACTATGTAAAACTATGTAAAACTATATAAAACAATATAAAACTATATGAAACTATTTAAAACTATATAAAACTATATAAAACTATATAAAACTATTTAAAGCTATATAAAACTATATAAACCTATATAAAACTCTATAGAACTATATAAAACTATTTAAAACTCTATAAAACTATATAAACCTATATAAAACTCTATAGAACTATATAAAACTATATAAAACTATATAAAACTATATAAAACTAACAAAACTATATAAAACTATATAATACTATACAAAACTATATAAAACTATATAAAACTAACAAAACTATATAAACCTATACAAAACTCTATAGAACTTTATAAAACTATATAAACCTATATAAAACTCTATAGAACTATATAAAACTATATAAAACTATATAAAACTATATAAAACTAACAAAACTATATAAAACTATATAAAACTATATAAAACGATATAAAAGTATATAAAACTAACAAAACTATATAACCCTATATAACACTCTATAGAACTATATAAAACTATATAAAACTATATAAAACTATATAAAACTAACAAAACTATATAAAACTATATAAAACTATATAAAACTATATAAACCTGTATAAATCTATATAGAACTATATAAAACTATATAAAACTAACAAAACTATATAAAACTATATAAAACTATATAAAACTATATAAAACTATATAAACCTATATAAAACTCTATAGAACTATATAAAACTATATAAAACTATATAAAACTATATATAACTAACAAAACTATATAAACCTATACAAAACTCTATAGAACTATATAAAAACTATATAAAACTATGTAAACCTATATAAAACTCTATAGAACTATATAAAAGTCTATAAAACTATATAAAACTATATAAAACTATATAAAACTATATAAAACTAACAAAACTATATAAAACTATATAAAACTATATAAAACTAACAAAACTATTATAAACATATATATAACCCTATAGAAATATATAAAACTATATAAAACTATATAAAACTAACAAAACTATATAAACATATATATAACTCTATAGAAATATATAAAACTATATAAAACTATATAAAACTAATAAAACTATATAAAACAATATAGTACTATATAGAACTATATAAAACTCTATAGAACTATATAAAACAATATAAAACTATTTAAAACTATATAAAACTAACAAAACTATATAAAACTGTATAAAACTATATAAAACTATATAAAACTATATAAAACTATATAAAACTATGTAAAACTATATAAAACTATGTAAAACTATATAAAACTATATAAAACTAATAAAACTACATAAAACAATATAGTACTGTATAAAACTATATAAAACTCTATAGAACTATATAAAACTATATAAAACTATATAAAACTATATAAAACTATATAAAACTATATAAAACTATATAAACCTACATAAAACTCTATAGAACTGTATGAAACTATATAAAAGTAACAAAACTATATCAACCTATGTAAAAGTCTATAGAACTGTATAAAACTATTGAAAGCTATATAAAACTATATAAACCTATATAAAACTATATAGAACTATATAAAACTAACAAAACTATATAAAACTATATAAAACTATATAAAACTATATAAAACTATATAAAACTATATAAACCTATATAAAACTATATAAAACTAACAAAACTATATAAAACTATATAAAACTATATAAACTATATAAAACTATATAAAACTATATAAAAGTATATAAAACTATATAAAACAAACAAAACTATATAAAACTATATAAAACTATATAAAACTATATAAACCTACATAAAACTCAATAGAATTATATAAAACTACATAAAACTAACAAAACTATATAAAACCATATAAAACTATATAAAACTATATAAAACTATATAAACCTATATAAAACTATATAGAACTATATAAAACTATTTAAAACTATATAAAACTATATAAAACTAACAAAACTATATAAAACTATATAAAACTATATAAAACTATATAAAACTATATAAAACTATATAAAACTAACAAAACTAAATAAACCTATACAAAACTCTATAGAACTATATAAAACTATTTAAAACTCTATAAAACTATATAAACCTATATAAAACTCTATAGAACTATATAAAACTATATAAAACTATATAAAACTATATAAAACTAACAAAACTATATAAAACTATAGAAAACTATATAAAACTAACAAAACTATATAAAACTATATAAAACTATATAAAACCATATAAAACTATATAAACCTATATTAAACTATATAAAACTATATAAAACTATATAAAACTCTATAAAAATATATAAAACTATATAAAACTATAGAAAACTATATAAAACTAACAAAACTATATAAAACTAATAAAACTATGTCTAACCACATAGGGCCAAATAAAACTATGTAAAACTATAAAATTCTATTAAAACTATATAAAAATATATAAAACAATATAAAACTATATAAAACTAACAAGACTATATAAACCTATACAAAACTCTATAGAACTATATAAAACTATTTAAAACTATTTAAAATTATATAAAACTATATAAACCTATATAAAACTCTAAAGAACTATATAAAACTATATAAAACTATATAAAACTATATAAAACTCTATAAAACTATATAAAACTATATAAAAGTATATAAAACTATATAAAACTAACAAAACTATATAAAACTATATAAAACTCTATAAAAGTATATAATGCTATATGAAACTATATTAAACTATATGAAACTATATAAAACTAATAAAACTATGTCAAACTACATAGGGCCAAATAAAACTATGTAAAACTATAAAATTATATTAAAACTATATAAAACTATATAAAACTATATAAAACTATATAAAACTAACAAAACTATATAAACCTATATAAAACTATATAGAACTATATAAAACTATATAAACCTATACAAAACTCTATCGAACTATATAAAACTATTTAAAACTCTATAAAACTATATAAACCTATATAAAACTCTATAGGACTATATAAAACTATATAAAACTATATAAAACAATATAAAACTATATATAACTATACAAAACTATATAACACTATATAAAACTAACAAAACTATATAAACCTACACAAAACCCTATAGAACTTTATAAAACTATATAAAACTATATAAAACTATATAAAACTATATAAAACTATATAAACCTACATAAAACTCTATAGAACTATATAAAACTATATAAAAGTAACTAAACTATATAAACCTATGTAAAAGTCTATAGAACTGTATAAAACTATTTAAAGCTATATAAAACTATATAAACCTATATAAAACTATATAGAACTATATAAAACTATATAAAACTATATAAAACTATATAAAAGTATATGAAACTAATAAAACTATATAAACCTATATAAAACGCTGTAGAACTATATAAAACTATATAAAACTATATAAAAGTATATAAAACTATATAAAAGTAACAAAACTATATAAAACTATATAAAACTCTATAAAAGTATATAATGCTATATGATACTATATTATACTATATGAAACTATATAAAACTAATAAAACTATGTCAAACTACATAGGGCCAAATAAAACTATGTAAAACTATTAAATTATATTAAAACTATATAAAACTATATAAAACAATATAAAACTAACAAAACTATATAAACCTATATAAAACTATATAGAACTATATAAAACTATATAAACCTATACAAAACTCTGTCGAACTATATAAAACTATTTAAAACTCTATAAAACTATATAAACCTATATAAAACTCTATAGGACTATATAAAACTATATAAAACTATATAAAACTATATAAAAAACTATATATAACTATACAAAACTATATAACACTATATAAAACTAACAAAACTATATAAACCTATACAAAACTCTATAGAACATTCTAAAACTATATAAAACTATATAAAACTATATAAAACTATATAAAACTATATAAACCTACATAAAACTCTATAGAACTATATAAAACTATATAAAAGTAACAAAACTATATAAACCTATGTAAAAGTCTATAGAACTGTATAAAACTATTTAAAGCTATATAAAACTATATAAACCTATATAAAACTATATAGAACTATATAAAACTATATGAAACTATATAAAACTATATAAAAGTATATGAAACTAATAAAACTATATAAACCTATATAAAACGCTATAGAACTATATAAAACTATATAAAACTATATAAAACTATATAAAACTATATAAAACTATATAAAACTATATAAAACTATATAAAACTAACAAAACTATATAAAACTATATAAAACTATATAAAACTATATAAAACTATATAAAACTCTATAAAACTATATAAAACTATATAAAACTATATTAAACTATATGAAACTATATAAAACTATATAAAACGATATAAAAGTATATAAAACTAACAAAACTATATAACCCTATATAAAACTCTATAGAACTATATAAAGCTATATAAAACTATATAAAACTATATAAAACTAACAAAACTATATAAAACTATATAAAACTATATAAAACTATATAAAACTATATAAACCTGTATAAAACTATATAGAACTATATAAAACTATATAAAACTATATAAAACTAAGAAAACTATATAAAACTATATAAAACTAACAAAATTATATGAAAACTATATAAATCTATATAAAACTATATAAAACTGTATAGAACCATATAAAACTATGTCAAACTATATAAAACTAATAAAACTATGTCTAACCACATAGGGCCAAATAAAACTATGTAAAACTATAAAATTCTATTAAAACTATATAAAAATATATAAAACTATATAAAACTATATAAAACTAACAAAACTATATAAACCTATACAAAACTCTATAGAACTATATAAAACTATATAAAACCATGTAAACCTATATAAAACTCTATAGAACTATATAAAAGTCTATAAAACTATATAAAACTATATAAAACTATATAAAACTATATAAAACTAACAAAACTATATAAAACTATATAAAACTATATAAAACTATATAAACCTGTATAAAACTATATAGAACTATATAAACTATATAAAACTATATAAAACTAACAAAACTATATAAAACTATATAAAACTATATAAAACTATATAAAACTATATAAACCTATATAAAACTCTATAGAACTATATAAAACTATATAAAACTATATAAAACTAACAAAATTATATGAAACTATATAAATCTATATAAAACTATATAAAACTATATAGAACCATATAAAACTATGTCAAACTATATAAAACTAATAAAACTATGTCTAACCACATAGGGCCAAATAAAACTATGTAAAACTATAAAATTATATTAAAACTATATAAAACTATATAAAACTATAAAACACTATATAAAGCTAACAAAACTATATAAACCTATATAAAACTATATAGAACTATATAAAACTATATAAACCTATACAAAACTCTATCGAACTATATAAAACTATTTAAAACTCTATAAAACTATATAAACCTATATAAAACTCTATAGGACTATATAAAACTATATAAAACTATATAAAACTATATAAAATTATATATAACTATACAAAACTATATAACACTATATAAAACTAACAAAACTATATAAACCTATACAAAACTCTATAGAACTTTATAAAACTATATAAAACTATATAAAACTATATAAAACTATATAAACCTACATAAAACTCTATAGAACTATATAAAACTATATAAAAGTAACAAAACTATATAAACCTATGTAAAAGTCTATAGAACTGTATAAAACTATTTAAAGCTATATAAAACTATATAAACCTATATAAAACTATATAGAACTATATAAAACTATATAAAACTATATAAAACTATATAAAACTATATAAAACTATATTAAACTATATGAAACTATATAAAACTATATAAACCTATATAAAACTATATAGAACTATATAAAACTATATAAAACTAACAAAACTATATAAAACTATATAAAACTATATAATACTATATAAAACTATATAAAACTATATAAACCTATATAAAACTCTATAGAACTATATAAAACTATATAAAACTATATAAAACCATATAAAACCATATAAAACTAACGAAACTATATAAAACAATGTAAAACTATATAAAACTATATAAAACTAACAAAACTATGTAAAACTATGTAAAACTATATAAAACAATATAAAACTATATGAAACTATTTAAAACTATATAAAACTATATAAAACTATATAAAACTATATAAAACTATATAAAACCATATAAAACCATATAAAACTAACGAAACTATATAAAACAATGTAAAACTATATAAAACTATATAAAACTAACAAAACTATGTAAAACTATGTAAAACTATATAAAACAATATAAAACTATATGAAACTATTTAAAACTATATAAAACTATATAAAACTATATAAAACTATATAAAACTATTTAAAGCTATATAAAACTATATAAACCTATATAAAACTCTATAGAACTATATAAAACTATTTAAAACTCTATAAAACTATATAAACCTATATAAAACTCTATAGAACTATATAAAACTATATAAAACTATATAAAACTATATAAAACTAACAAAACTATATAAAACTATATAAAACTATACAAAACTATATAAAACTATATAAAACTAACAAAACTATATAAACCTATACAAAACTCTATAGAACTTTATAAAACTATATAAACCTATATAAAACTCTATAGAACTATATAAAACTATATAAAACTATATAAAACTATATAAAACTAACAAAACTATATAAAACTATACAAAACTATATAAAACCATATAAAACTATATAAACCTATATTAAACTATATAAAATTATATAAAACTATATAAAACTCTATAGAACTATATAAAACTATATTAAACTATATAAAACTATATAAAACTACAAAACTATATAAACCTATACAAAACTCTATAGAACTATATAAAACTATATAAAACTATGTAAACCTATATAAAACTCTGTAGAACTATATAAAACTATATTAAACTATATGAAACTATATAAAACTATATAAAACGATATAAAAGTATATAAAACTAACAAAACTATATAACCCTATTTAACACTCTATAGAACTATATAAAACTATATAAAACTATATAAAACTATATAAAACTAACAAAACTATATAAAACTATATAAAACTATATAAAACTATAACTACTGTATAAATCTATATAGAACTATATAAAACTATATAAAACTATCAAAACTATATAAATCTATATAAAACTATATAAAACTATATAGAACCATATAAAACTATGTCAAACTATATAAAACTAATAAAACTATGTCTAACCACATAGGGCCAAATAAAACTATGTAAAACTATAAAATTATATTAAAACTATATAAAACTATATAAAACTATAAAACACTATATAAAGGCTAACAAAACTATATAAACCTATATAAAACTATATAGAACTATATAAAACTATATAAACCTATACAAAACTCTATCGAACTATATAAAACTATTTAAAACTCTATAAAACTATATAAACCTATATAAAACTCTATAGGACTATATAAAACTATATAAAACTATATAAAACTATATAAAATTATATATAACTATACAAAACTATATAACACTATATAAAACTAACAAAACTATATAAACCTATACAAAACTCTATAGAACTTTATAAAACTATATAAAACTATATAAAACTATATAAAACTATATAAACCTACATAAAACTCTATAGAACTATATAAAACTATATAAAAGTAACAAAACTATATAAACCTATGTAAAAGTCTATAGAACTGTATAAAACTATTTAAAGCTATATAAAACTATATAAACCTATATAAAACTATATAGAACTATATAAAACTATATAAAACTATATAAAACTATATAAAACTATATAAAACTATATTAAACTATATGAAACTATATAAAACTATATAAACCTATATAAAACTATATAGAACTATATAAAACTATATAAAACTAACAAAACTATATAAAACTATATAAAACTATATAATACTATATAAAACTATATAAAACTATATAAACCTATATAAACTCTATAGAACTATATAAAACTATATAAAACTATATAAAACCATATAAAACCATATAAAACTAACGAAACTATATAAAACAATGTAAAACTATATAAAACTATATAAAACTAACAAAACTATGTAAAACTATGTAAAACTATATAAAACAATATAAAACTATATGAAACTATTTAAAACTATATAAAACTATATAAAACTATATAAAACTATATAAAACTATATAAAACCATATAAAACCATATAAAACTAACGAACTATATAAAACAATGTAAAACTATATAAAACTATATAAAACTAACAAAACTATGTAAAACTATGTAAAACTATATAAAACAATATAAAACTATATGAAACTATTTAAAACTATATAAAACTATATAAAACTATATAAAACTATATAAAACTATTTAAAGCTATATAAAACTATATAAACCTATATAAAACTCTATAGAACTATATAAAACTATTTAAAACTCTATAAAACTATATAAACCTATATAAAACTCTATAGAACTATATAAAACTATATAAAACTATATAAAACTATATAAAACTAACAAAACTATATAAAACTATATAAAACTATACAAAACTATATAAAACTATATAAAACTAACAAAACTATATAAACCTATACAAAACTCTATAGAACTTTATAAAACTATATAAACCTATATAAAACTCTATAGAACTATATAAAACTATATAAAACTATATAAAACTATATAAAACTAACAAAACTATATAAAACTATACAAAACTATATAAAACCATATAAAACTATATAAACCTATATTAAACTATATAAAATTATATAAAACTATATAAAACTCTATAGAACTATATAAAACTATATTAAACTATATAAAACTATATAAAACTAACAAAACTATATAAACCTATACAAAACTCTATAGAACTATATAAAACTATATAAAACTATGTAAACCTATATAAAACTCTGTAGAACTATATAAAACTATATTAAACTATATGAAACTATATAAAACTATATAAAACGATATAAAAGTATATAAAACTAACAAAACTATATAACCCTATTTAACACTCTATAGAACTATATAAAACTATATAAAACTATATAAAACTATATAAAACTAACAAAACTATATAAAACTATATAAAACTATATAAAACTATATAAACCTGTATAAATCTATATAGAACTATATAAAACTATATAAAACTATCAAAACTATATAAAACTATATAAAACTATATAAAACTATATAAAACTATATAAAACTATATAAACCTATATAAAACTCTATAGAACTATATAAAACTATATAAAACTATATAAAACTATATATAACTAACAAAACTATATAAACCTATACAAAACTCTATAGAACTATATAAAACTATATAAAACTATGTAAACCTATATAAAACTCTATAGAACTATATAAAAGTCTATAAAACTATATAAAACTATATAAAACTATTTAAAACTATATAAAACTATATAAAACTATATAAAACTAACAAAACTATATAAAACTATATAAAACTATATAAAACTAACAAAACTATATAAACATATATATAACCCTATAGAAATATATAAAACTATATAAAACTATATAAAACTAACAAAACTATATAAACATATATATAACTCTATAGAAATATATAAAACTATATAAAACTATATAAAACTAATAAAACTATATAAAACAATATAGTACTATATAAAACTATAGAAAACTCTATAGAACTATATAAAACAATATAAAACTATTTAAAACTATATAAAACTAACAAAACTATATAAAACTGTATAAAACTATATAAAACTATATAAAACTATATAAAACTATGTAAAACTATATAAAACTATGTAAAACTATATAAAACTATATAAAACTATATAAAACTAACAAAACTATATAAAACTATGTAAAACTATATAAAACTATATAAAACTATATAAAACTATATTAAACTATATGAAACTATATAAAACTAATAAATCTATGTCAAACTACATAGGGCCAAATAAAACTATGTAAAACTATAAAATTATATTAAAACTATATAAAACTATATAAAACTATATAAAACTATATAAAACTATATAAAACTATATAAAACTATATAAAACTAACAAAACTATATAAAACTATATAAAACTCTATAAAACTATATTAAACTATATAAAACTATATTAAACTATATGAAACTATATAAAACTAATAAAACTATGTCAAACTACATAGGGCCAAATAAAACTATGTAAAACTATAAAATTATATTAAAACTATATAAAACTATATAAAACTATATAAAACTATATAAAACTATCAAAACTATATAAAACTATATAAAACTAACAAAACTATATAAACCTATATAAAACTTTATAGAACTATATAAAACTATATAAAACTATATAAAACTATATAAAACTATATAAAACTATGTAAAACTATATAAAACTAAATAAAACTATATAAACCTATATAAAACTCTATAGAACTATATAAAACTATATAAAACTATATAAAACTATATAAAACCATATAAAACATTATAAAACTAACAAAACTATATAAAACAATGTAAAACTATATAAAACTATATAAAACTAACAAAACTATGTAAAACTATGTAAAACTATATAAAACTGTATAAAACTATATGAAACTATTAAAAACTATATAAAACTATATAAAACTATATAAAACTAACAAAATTATATGAAACTATATAAATCTATATAAAACTATATAAAACTATATAGAACCATATAAAACTATGTCAAACTATATAAAACTAATAAAACTATGTCTAACCACAAAGGGCCAAATAAAACTATGTAAAACTATAAAATTCTATTAAAACTATATAAAAATATATAAAACAATATAAAACTATATAAAACTAACAAAACTATATAAACCTATACAAAAGTCTATAGAACTATATAACACTATTTAAAACTATTTAAAACTATATAAAACTATATAAACCTATATAAAACTCTAAAGAACTATATAAAACTATATAAAACTATATAAAACTATATAAAACTAACAAAACTATATAAAACTATATAAAACTCTATAAAACTAACAAAACTATATAAAACTATATAAAACTATATAAAACTATATAAAACTCTATAAAACTATATAAAACTATATAAAAGTATATAAAACTATATAAAACTAACAAAACTATATAAAACTATATAAAGCTCTATAAAAGTATATAGTGCTATATGAAACTATATTAAACTATATGAAACTATATAAAACTAATAAAACTATGTCAAACTACATAGGGCCAAATAAAACTCTGTAAAACTATAAAATTATATTAAAACTATATAAAACTATATAAAACTATATAAAACTAACAAAACTATATAAACCTATATAAAACTATATAGAACTATATAAAACTATATAAACCTATACAAAACTCTATCGAACTATATAAAACTATATAAAACTATATAAAACTATATAAAACTATATAAAACTATATAAAACTATATAAAACTATATAAACCTATATAAAACTATATAGAACTATATAAAACTATATAAAACTAACAAAACTATATAAAACTATATAAAACTAACAAAACTATATAAAACTATATAAAACTATATAAAACTATATAAAACTATATAAAAGTATATAAAACTATATAAAACTAACAAAACTATATAAAACTATATGAAACTATATAAAACTATGTAAAACTATATAAAACTATGTAAAACTATATAAAACTATATAAAACTATATAAAACTAACAAAACTATATAAAACTATGTAAAACTATATAAAACTATATAAAACTATATAAAACTATATTAAACTATATGAAACTATATAAAACTAATAAATCTATGTCAAACTACATAGGGCCAAATAAAACTATGTAAAACTATAAAATTATATTAAAACTATATAAAACTATATAAAACTATATAAAACTATATAAAACTATATAAAACTAACAAAACTATATAAAACTATATAAAACTCTATAAAACTATATTAAACTATATAAAACTATATTAAACTATATGAAACTATATGAAACTATATAAAACTAATAAAACTATGTCAAACTACATAGGGCCAAATAAAACTATGTAAAACTATAAAATTATATTAAAACTATATAAAACTATATAAAACTATATAAAACTATATAAAACTATCAAAACTATATAAAACTATATAAAACTAACAAAACTATATAAACCTATATAAAACTTTATAGAACTATATAAAACTATATAAAACTATATAAAACTATATAAAACTATATAAAACTATATAAAACTATGTAAAACTATATAAAACTAAATAAAACTATATAAACCTATATAAAACTCTATAGAACTATATAAAACTATATAAAACTATATAAAACTATATAAAACCATATAAAACATTATAAAACTAACAAAACTATATAAAACAATGTAAAACTATATAAAACTATATAAAACTAACAAAACTATGTAAAACTATGTAAAACTATATAAAACTAACAAAACTATATGAAACTATTAAAAACTATATAAAACTATATAAAACTATATAAAACTAACAAAATTATATGAAACTATATAAATCTATATAAAACTATATAAAACTATATAGAACCATATAAAACTATGTCAAACTATATAAAACTAATAAAACTATGTCTAACCACAAAGGGCCAAATAAAACTATGTAAAACTATAAAATTCTATTAAAACTATATAAAAATATATAAAACAATATAAAACTATATAAAACTAACAAAACTATATAAACCTATACAAAAGTCTATAGAACTATATAAAACTATTTAAAACTATTTAAAACTATATAAAACTATATAAACCTATATAAAACTCTAAAGAACTATATAAAACTATATAAAACTATATAAAACTATATAAAACTAACAAAACTATATAAAACTATATAAAACTCTATAAAACTAACAAAACTATATAAAACTATATAAAACTATATAAAACTATATAAAACTCTATAAAACTATATAAAACTATATAAAAGTATATAAAACTATATAAAACTAACAAAACTATATAAAACTATATAAAGCTCTATAAAAGTATATAGTGCTATATGAAACTATATTAAACTATATGAAACTATATGAAACTATATAAAACTAATAAAACTATGTCAAACTACATAGGGCCAAATAAAACTCTGTAAAACTATAAAATTATATTAAAACTATATAAAACTATATAAAACTATATAAAACTAACAAAACTATATAAACCTATATAAAACTATATAGAACTATATAAAACTATAAAACCTATACAAAACTCTATCGAACTATATAAAACTATATAAAACTATATAAAACTATATAAAACTATATAAAACTATATAAAACTATATAAAACTATATAAACCTATATAAAACTATATAGAACTATATAAAACTATATAAAACTAACAAAACTATATAAAACTATATAAAACTAACAAAACTATATAAAACTATATAAAACTATATAAAACTATATAAAACTATATAAAACTATATAAAAGTATATAAAACTATATAAAACTAACAAAACTATATAAAACTATATGAAACTATATAAAACAATATAAAACGATATAAAAGTATATAAAACTAACAAAACTATATAACCCTATATAAAACTCTATAGAACTATATAAAACTATATAAAACTATATAAAACTATATAAAACTAACAAAACTCTATAAAACTAACAAAACTATATAAAACTATATAAAACTATATAAAACTATATAAAACTCTATAAAACTATATAAAACTATATAAAAGTATATAAAACTATATAAAACTAACAAAACTATATAAAACTATATAAAGCTCTATAAAAGTATATAGTGCTATATGAAACTATATTAAACTATATGAAACTATATAAAACTAATAAAACTATGTCAAACTACATAGGGCCAAATAAAACTCTGTAAAACTATAAAATTATATTAAAACTATATAAACCTATATAAAACTATATAGAACTATATAAAACTATATAAACCTATACAAAACTCTATCGAACTATATAAAACTATATAAAACTATATAAAACTATATAAAACTATATAAAACTCAATAGATTTATATAAAACTATATAAAACTAACAAAACTATATAAAACTATATAAAACTATACAAAACTATATAAAACTATATAAAACTAACAAAACTATATAAACCTATACAAAACTCTATAGAACTTTATAAAACTATATAAACCTATATAAAACTCTATAGAACTATATAAAACTATATAAAACTATATAAAACTATGTAAAACTGACAAAACTATATAAAACTATATAAAACTATATAAAACCATATAAAACTATATAAACCTATATTAAAATATATAAAACTATATAAAACTATATAAAACTCTATAGAACTATATAAAACTATATAAAACTATATAAAACTATATAAAACTAACAAAACTATATAAAACTATATAAAACTCTATAAAACTATATAAACCTATATAAAACTCTATAGAACTATATAAAACTATATAAAACTATATAAAACTATATAAAACTAACAAAACTATATAAAACTATATAAAACTATACAAAACTATATAAAACTATATAAAACTATATAAAACTAACAAAACTATATAAACCTATAAAAAACTCTATAGAACTTTATAAAACTATATAAAACTATATAAAACTATATAAAACTCTATAAAGCTATGTACAACTATATAAAACTATTTAAAACTATATACAACGATATAAAACTATATAAAACTAACAAAACTATATAAAACTATATAGAACTATATAAAACTATATAAACCTGTATAAAACTATATAGAACTATATAAAACTATATAAAACTATATAAAACTAACAAAACTATATAAAACTATATAAAACTATATAAAACTATATAAAACTATATAAACCTATATAAAACTCTATAGAACTATATAAAACTATATAAAACTATATAAAACTAACAAATTATATGAAACTATATAAATCTATATAAAACTATATAAAACTATATAGAACCATATAAAACTATGTCAAACTATATAAAACTAATAAAACTATGTCTAACCACATAGGGCCAAATAAAACTATGTAAAACTATAAAATTCTATTAAAACTATATAAATCTATATAGAACTATATAAAACTATATAAAACTAACAAAACTATCTAAAACTATATAAAACTATATAAAACTATATAAAACTATATAAAACTATATAAAACCATATAAAACTATATAAAAGTATATAAAACTATATAAAACTAACAAAACTATATAAAACTATATAAAACTATATAAAACCATATAAAACTATATAAACCTATATTAAACTATATAAAACTATATAAAACTATATAAAACTCTATAGAAATATATAAAACTATATAAAACTATAGAAAACTATATAAAACTAACAAAACTATATAAAACTCTATAAAACTCTATAAAAATATATAAAACTATATAAAACCATATAAAACTATATAAACCTATATTAAACTATATAAAACTATATAAAACTATATAAAACTCTATAGAAATATATAAAACTATATAGAACTATATAAAACTATATAAAACTATATAAAACTATATAAAACTATATAAAACTATATAAAACTAACAAAACTATATAAAACTATATAAAACCATATAAAACTATACAAAACTATGTAAAACTATCAAAACTATATAAACCTATACAAAACTCTATCGAACTATATAAAACTGACAAAACTATATAAAAGTATGTAAAACTATATAAAACTATATAAAACTATATAAAACTATATAAAACTATATAAACCTATATAAAACTCTATAGAACTATATAAAACTATATAAAACTATATAAAACTGTATAAAACTAACAAAACTATATAAAACTATATAAAACTAACAAAACTAAATAAACCTATACAAAACTCTATAGAACTATATAAAACTATTTAAAACTCTATAAAACTATATAAACCTATATAAAACTCTATAGAACTATATAAAACTATATAAAACTATATAAAACTATATAAAACTAACAAAACTATATAAAAGTATATAAAACTATATAAAACTAACAAAACTATATAAAACTATATAAAACTATATAAAACCGTACAAAACTATATAAACCTATATAAAACTATATAGAACTATATAAAACTATATAAAACTATATAAAACTATATAAAACTCAATAGATTTATATAAAACTATATAAAACTAACAAAACTATATAAAACTATATAAAACTATACAAAACTATATAAAACTATATAAAACTAACAAAACTATATAAACCTATACAAAACTCTATAGAACTTTATAAAACTATATAAACCTATATAAAACTCTATAGAACTATATAAAACTATATAAAACTATATAAAACTATGTAAAACTGACAAAACTATATAAAACTATATAAAACTATATAAAACCATATAAAACTATATAAACCTATATTAAAATATATAAAACTATATAAAACTATATAAAACTCTATAGAACTATATAAAACTCTATAAACTAACAAAACTATATAAAACTATATAAAACTATATAAAACTATATAAAACTATATAAACCTGTATAAAACTATATAGAACTATATAAAACTATATAAAACTAACAAAACTATATAAAACTATATGAAACTATATAAAAGTATATAAAACTATATAAACCTATATAAAACTCTATAGAACTATATAAAACTATATAAAACTATATAAAACTAACAAAATTATATGAAACTATATAAATCTATATAAAACTATATAAAACTATATAGAACCATATAAAACTATGTCAAACTATATAAAACTAATAAAACTATGTCTAACCACATAGGGCCAAATAAAACTATGTAAAACTATAAAATTCTATTAAAACTATATAAAAATATATAAAACAATATAAAACTATATAAAACTAACAAAACTATATAAACCTATACAAAAGTCTATAGAACTATATATAACTATTTAAAACTATTTAAAACTATATAAAACTATATAAACCTATATAAAACACTAAAGAACTATATAAAACTATATAAAACTATATAAAACTATATAAAACTATATAAAACTCTATAAAACTAACAAAACTATATAAAACTATATAAAACTATATAAAACTATATAAAACTCTATAAAACTATATAAAACTATATAAAAGTATATAAAACTATATAAAACTAACAAAACTATATAAAACTATATAAAGCTCTATAAAAGTATATAGTGCTATATGAAACTATATTAAACTATATGAAACTATATAAAACTAATAAAACTATGTCAAACTACATAGGGCCAAATAAAACTCTGTAAAACTATAAAATTATATTAAAACTATATAAAACTATATAAAACTATATAAAACTAACAAAACTATATAAACCTATATAAAACTATATAGAACTATATAAAACTATATAAACCTATACAAAACTCTATCGAACTATATAAAACTATATAAAACTATATAAAACTATATAAAACTATATAAAACTCAATAGATTTATATAAAACTATATAAAACTAACAAAACTATATAAAACTATATAAAACTATACAAAACTATATAAAACTATATAAAACTAACAAAACTATATAAACCTATACAAAACTCTATAGAACTTTATAAAACTTTCTAAACCTATATAAAACTCTATAGAACTATATAAAACTATATAAAACTATATAAAACTATGTAAAACTGACAAAACTATATAAAACTATATAAAACTATATAAAACCATATAAAACTATATAAACCTATATTAAAATATATAAAACTATATAAAACTATATAAAACTCTATAGAACTATATAAAACTATATAAAACTATATTAAACTATATGAAACTATATAAAACTAATAAAACTATGTCAAACTACATAGGGCCAAATAAAACTATGTAAAACTATAAAATTATATTAAAACTATATAAAACTATATAAAACTATATAAAACTATATAAAACTATATAAAACTAACAAAACTAACAAAACTATATAAAACTATATAAAACTATATAAAACTATATAAAACTATATTAAACTATATGAAACTATATAAAACTAATAAAACTATGTCAAACTACATAGGGCCAAATAAAACTATGTAAAACTATAAAATTATATTAAAACTATATAAAACTATATAAAACTATATAAAACTATATAAAACTATATAAAACTATCAAAACTATATAAAACTATATAAACCTAACAAAACTATATAAACCTATATAAAACTTTATAGAACTATATAAAACTATATAAAACTATATAAAACTATATAAAACTAACAAAACTAAATAAACCTATACAAAACACTATAGAACTATATAAAACTATTTAAAACTCTATAAAACTATATAAACCTACATAAAACTCTATAGAACTATATAAAACTATATAAAACTATATAAAACTATATAAAACTAACAAAACTATATAAAACTATATAAAACTATTTAAAACCATATAAAACTATATAAACCTATATTAAACTATATAAAACTATATAAAACTATATAAAACTGTATAGAACTATATAAAGCTATATAAAACTATATAGAACTATATAAAACTATATAATACTAACAAAACTATATAAAACTATATTAAACTCTATAAAACTATATAAACCTATATAAAACTCTATAGAACTATATAAAACTATATAAAACTATATAAAACTAACAAAACTATATAAAACTATATAAAACTATACAAAAGTATATGAAACTATATAAAACTAACAAAACTATATAAACCTATATAAAACGCTATAGAACTATATAAAACTATATAAAACTATATAAAACTATATAAAACTATTTAAAACTATGTAAAACTATATAAAACTATATAAAACTATATAAACCTATATAAAACTCTTTAGAACTATATAAAACTATATAAAACTATATAAAACCATATAAAACCATATAAAACTAACAAAACTATATAAAACAATGTAAAACTATATAAAACTATATAAAACTAACAAAACTATGTAAAACTATAGAAAACTATACAAAACTATACAAAACTATATAAAACTATATAAAACTAACAAAACTATATAAACCTATAAAAAACTCTATAGAACTTTATAAAACTATATAAAACTATATAAAACTATATAAAATTCTATAGAATTATATAATACTATATAAAACTATATAAAACTATATAAAAGTATATGCAACTGATAAAACTATATAAACCTATATAAAACTCTATAGAACTATATAAAACTATATAAAACTATATAAAACTATATAAAACTATATAAAACTGTATAAAACTATGTAAAACTATATAAAACTATATAAAACTAACAAAACTAAATGAACCTATACAAAACTCTATAGAACTATATAAAACTATTTAGAACTCTATAAAACTATATATACCTATATAAAACTGTATAGAACTATATAAAACTATATAACACTATATAAAACTATCAAAACTATATAAACCTATATTAAACTTTATAAAACTATATAAAACTATATAAAACTCTATAGAACTATATAAAACTATATAAAACTATATAAAACTATATAAAACTATTTAAAACTATATAAAACTATATAAAACTAACAAAACTATATAAAACTATATAAAACTCTATAAAACTATATAAAACTATATAAAACTATATTAAACTATATGAAACTTTATAAAACTATCAAAACTACATAAAACTATATAAAACTAACAAAACTATATAAACCTATATAAAACTTTATAGAACTATATAAAACTATATAAAACTATGTAAACCTATATAAAACTCTATAGAACTATATAAAAGTCTATAAAACTATATAAAACTATATAAAACTATATTAAACTATATGAAACTATATAAAACTATATAAAACGATATAAAAGTATATAAAACTAACAAAACTATATAACCCTATATTAAACTCTATAGAACTATATAAAACTATATAAAACTATATAAATATATAAACCTGTATAAAACTATATAGAACTATATAAAACTATATAAAACTAACAAAACTGTATAAAACTATATAAAACTATATAAAACTATATAAACCTATATAAAACTCTATAGAACTATATAAAACTATATAAAACTATATAAAACTAACAAAATTATATGAAACTATATAAATCTATATAAAACTATATAAAACTATATAGAACAATATAAAACTCTATAGAATTATATAATACTATATAAAACTATATAAAACTATATAAAAGTATATGCAACTGATAAAACTATATAAACCTATATAAAACGCTATAGAACTATATAAAACTATATAAAACTATATAAAACTATATAAAACTATATAAAACTATGTAAAACTATATAAAACTATATTAAACTAACAAAACTAAATAAACCTATACAAAACTCTATAGAACTATATAAAACTATTTAAAACTCTATAAAAATATATAAACCTATATAAAACACTATAGAACTATATAAAACTATATAAAACTATATAAAACTATATAAAACTATATTAAACTAACAAAACTATATAAACCTATACAAAACTCTATCGAACTATATAAAACTATTTAAAACTATATAAAACTGACAAAACTATATAAAAGTATGTATAACTATATGAAACTATATAAAACTATATAAAACTATATAAAACTATGTAAAACTATATAAAACTAACCAAACTAAATAAACCTATACAAAACTCTATAGAACTATATAAAACTATTAAAAACTCTATAAAACTATATATACCTATATAAAACTGTATAGAACTATATAAAACTATATAACACTATATAAAACTATCAAAACTATATAAACCTATATTAAACTATATAAAACTATATAAAACTCTATAAAACTATATAAAGCTATATAAAACTATATTAAACTATATGAAACTATATAAAACTAATAAATCTATGTCAAACTACATAGGGCCAAATAAAACTATGTAAAACTATAAAATTATATTAAAACTATATAAAACTATATAAAACTATATAAAACTAACAAAACTATATAAAACTATATAAAACTCTATAAAACTATATAAAACTATATAAAACTATATTAAACTATATGAAACTATATAAAACTAATAAAACTATGTAAAACTACATAGGGCCAAATAAAACTATGTAAAACTATAAAATTATATTAAAACTATATAAAACTATATAAAACTATATTAAACTATATGAAACTATATAAAACTATATAAAACTATATAAAACTATATTAAACTATATGAAACTATATAAAACTAATAAAACTATGTCAAACTACATAGGGCCAAATAAAACTATGTAAAACTATAAAATTATATTAAAACTATATAAAACTATATAAAACTATATAAAACTATATAAAACTATATATAACTATCAAAACTATATAAAACTATATAAAACTAACAAAACTATATAAACCTATACAAAACTCTATCGAACTATATAAAACTATTTAAAACTATATGAAACTGACAAAACTATATAAAAGTATGTATAACTATATGAAACTATATAAAACTATATAAAACTATATAAAACTATGTAAAACTATATAAAACTAACAAAACTAAATAAACCTATACAAAACTCTATAGAACTATATAAAACTATTTAAAACTCTATAAAACTATATATACCTATATAAAACTGTATAGAACTATATAAAACTATATAACACTATATAAAACTATCAAAACTATATAAACCTATATTAAACTTTATAAAACTATATAAAACTATATAAAACTCTATAGAACTATATAAAACTATATAAAACTATGTAAAACTATATAAAATTAACAAAACTATATAAAACTATATAAAACTATATGAAACTATATAAAACTAATAAATCTATGTCAAACTACATAGGGCCAAATAAAACTATGTAAAACTATAAAATTATATTAAAACTATATAAAACTATATAAAACTATATAAAACTAATAAATCTATGTCAAACTACATAGGGCCAAATAAAACTATGTAAAACTATAAAATTATATTAAAACTATATAAAACTATATAAAACTATATAAAACTATATAAAACTATATTAAACTATATGAAACTATATAAAACTAATAAATCTATGTCAAACTACATAGGGCCAAATAAAACTATGTAAAACTATAAAATTATATTAAAACTATATAAAACTATATAAAACTATATAAAACTATATAAAACTATATAAAACTAACAAAACTATATAAAACTATATAAAACTCTAAAAAACTATATTAAACTATATAAAACTATATTAAACTATATGAAACTATATAAAACTAATAAAACTATGTCAAACTACATAGGGCCAAATAAAACTATGTAAAACTATAAAATTATATTAAAACTATATAAAACTATATAAAACTATATAAAACTATATAAAACTATCAAAACTATATAAAACTATATAAAACTAACAAAACTATATAAACCTATATAAAACTTTATAGAACTATATAAAACTATATAAAACTATATAAAACTATATAAAACTATATAAAACTATGTAAAACTATATAAAACTAAATAAAACTATATAAACCTATATAAAACTCTATAGAACTATATAAAACTATATAAAACTATATAAAACTATATAAAACCTTATAAAACTAACAAAACTATATAAAACAATGTAAAACTATATAAAACTATATAAAACTAACAAAACTATGTAAAACTATGTAAAACTATATAAAACTGTATAAAACTATATGAAACTATTAAAAACTATATAAAACTATATAAAACTATATAAAACTAACAAAATTATATGAAACTATATAAATCTATATAAAACTATATAAAACTATATAGAACCATATAAAACTATGTCAAACTATATAAAACTAATAAAACTATGTCTAACCACATAGGGCCAAATAAAACTATGTAAAACTATAAAATTCTATTAAAACTATATAAAAATATATAAAACAATATAAAACTATATAAAACTAACAAAACTATATAAACCTATACAAAAGTCTATAGAACTATATAAAACTATTTAAAACTATTTAAAACTATATAAAACTATATAAACCTATATAAAACTCTAAAGAACTATATAAAACTATATAAAACTATATAAAACTATATAAAACTAACAAAACTATATAAAACTATATAAAACTAACAAAACTATATAAAACTATATAAAACTATATAAAACTATATAAAACTATATAAAAGTATATAAAACTATATAAAACTAACAAAACTATATAAAACTATATGAAACTATATAAAACGATATAAAAGTATATAAAACTAACAAAACTATATAACCCTATATAAAACTCTATAGAACTATATAAAACTATATAAAACTATATAAAACTATATAAAACTAACAAAACTCTATAAAACTAACAAAACTATATAAAACTATATAAAACTATATAAAACTATATAAAACTCTATAAAACTATATAAAACTATATAAAAGTATATAAAACTATATAAAACTAACAAAACTATATAAAACTATATAAAGCTCTATAAAAGTATATAGTGCTATATGAAACTATATTAAACTATATGAAACTATATAAAACTAATAAAACTATGTCAAACTACATAGGGCCAAATAAAACTCTGTAAAACTATAAAATTATATTAAAACTATATAAAACTATATAAAACTATATAAAACTAACAAAACTATATAAACCTATATAAAACTATATAGAACTATATAAAACTATATAAACCTATACAAAACTCTATCGAACTATATAAAACTATATAAAACTATATAAAACTCAATAGATTTATATAAAACTATATAAAACTAACAAAACTATATAAAACTATATAAAACTATACAAAACTATATAAAACTATATAAAACTAACAAAACTATATAAACCTATACAAAACTCTATAGAACTTTATAAAACTATATAAACCTATATAAAACTCTATAGAACTATATAAAACTATATAAAACTATATAAAACTATGTAAAACTGACAAAACTATATAAAACTATATAAAACTATATAAAACCATATAAAACTATATAAACCTATATTAAAATATATAAAACTATATAAAACTATATAAAACTCTATAGAACTATATAAAACTATATAAAACTATATAAAACTATATAAAACTAACAAAACTATATAAAACTATATAAAACTCTATAAAACTATATAAACCTATATAAAACTCTATAGAACTATATAAAACTATATAAAACTATATAAAACTATATAAAACTAACAAAACTATATAAAACTATATAAAACTATACAAAACTATATAAAACTATATAAAACTATATAAAACTAACAAAACTATATAAACCTATAAAAAACTCTATAGAACTTTATAAAACTATATAAAACTATATAAAACTATATAAAACTCTATAAAGCTATGTACAACTATATAAAACTATTTAAAACTATATACAACGATATAAAACTATATAAAACTAACAAAACTATATAAAACTATATAAAACTATATAAAACTATATAAACCTGTATAAAACTATATAGAACTATATAAAACTATATAAAACTATATAAAACTAACAAAACTATATAAAACTATATAAAACTATATAAAACTATATAAAACTATATAAACCTATATAAAACTCTATAGAACTATATAAAACTATATAAAACTATATAAAACTAACAAATTATATGAAACTATATAAATCTATATAAAACTATATAAAACTATATAGAACCATATAAAACTATGTCAAACTATATATAACTAATAAAACTATGTCTAACCACATAGGGCCAAATAAAACTATGTAAAACTATAAAATTCTATTAAAACTATATAAATCTATATAGAACTATATAAAACTATATAAAACTAACAAAACTATGTAAAACTATATAAAACTATATAAAACTATATAAAACTATATAAAACCATATAAAACTATGTAAAAGTATATAAAACTATATAAAACTAACAAAACTATATAAAACTATATAAAACTATATAAAACCATATAAAACTATATAAACCTATATTAAACTATATAAAACTATATAAAACTATATAAAACTCTATAGAAATATATAAAACTATATAAAACTATAGAAAACTATATAAAACTAACAAAACTATATAAAACTCTATAAAACTCTATAAAAATATATAAAACTATATAAAACCATATAAAACTATATAAACCTATATTAAACTATATAAAACTATATAAAACTATATAAAACTCTATAGAAATATATAAAACTATACAGAACTATATAAAACTATATAAAACTATATAAAACTATATAAAACTATATAAAACTATATAAAACTAACAAAACTATATAAAACTATATAAAACCATATAAAACTATACAAAACTATGTAAAACTATCAAAACTATATAAACCTATACAAAACTGACAAAACTATATAAAAGTATGTAAAACTATATAAAACTATATAAAACTATATAAAACTATATAAAACTATATAAAACTATATAAACCTATATAAAACTCTATAGAACTATATAAAACTATATAAAACTATATAAAACTGTATAAAACTAACAAAACTATATAAAACTATATAAAACTAACAAAACTAAATAAACCTATACAAAACTCTATAGAACTATATAAAACTATTTAAAACTCTATAAAACTATATAAACCTATATAAAACTCTATAGAACTATATAAAACTATATAAAACTATATAAAACTATGTAAAACTGACAAAACTATATAAAACTATATAAAACTATATAAAACCATATAAAACTATATAAACCTATATTAAAATATATAAAACTATATAAAACTATATAAAACTCTATAGAACTATATAAAACTATATAAAACTATATAAAACTATATAAAACTAACAAAACTATATAAAACTATATAAAACTCTATAAAACTATATAAACCTATATAAAACTCTATAGAACTATATAAAACTATATAAAACTATATAAAACTATATAAAACTAACAAAACTATATAAAACTATATAAAACTATACAAAACTATATAAAACTATATAAAACTATATAAAACTAACAAAACTATATAAACCTATAAAAAACTCTATAGAACTTTATAAAACTATATAAAACTATATGAAACTATATAAAACTCTATAAAGCTATGTACAACTATATAAAACTATTTAAAACTATATACAACGATATAAAACTATATAAAACTAACAAAACTATATAAAACTATATAAAACTATATAAAACTATATAAACCTGTATAAAACTATATAGAACTATATAAAACTATATAAAACTATATAAAACTAACAAAACTATATAAAACTATATAAAACTATATAAAACTATATAAAACTATATAAACCTATATAAAACTCTATAGAACTATATAAAACTATATAAAACTATATAAAACTAACAAATTATATGAAACTATATAAATCTATATAAAACTATATAAAACTATATAGAACCATATAAAACTATGTCAAACTATATATAACTAATAAAACTATGTCTAACCACATAGGGCCAAATAAAACTATGTAAAACTATAAAATTCTATTAAAACTATATAAATCTATATAGAACTATATAAAACTATATAAAACTAACAAAACTATGTAAAACTATATAAAACTATATAAAACTATATAAAACTATATAAAACCATATAAAACTATATAAAAGTATATAAAACTATATAAAACTAACAAAACTATATAAAACTATTTAAAACTATATAAAACCATATAAAACTATATAAACCTATATTAAACTATATAAAACTATATTAAACTATATGAAACTATATAAAACTAATAAAACTATGTCAAACTACATAGGGCCAAATAAAACTATGTAAAACTATAAAATTATATTAAAACTATATAAAACTATATAAAACTATATAAAACTATATAAAACTATATATAACTATCAAAACTATATAAAACTATATAAAACTAACAAAACTATATAAACCTATACAAAACTCTATCGAACTATATAAAAGTATTTAAAACTATATAAAACTGACAAAACTATATAAAAGTATGTATAACTATATGAAACTATATAAAACTATATAAAACTATATAAAACTATGTAAAACTATATAAAACTAACAAAACTAAATAAACCTATACAAAACTCTATAGAACTATATAAAACTATTTAAAACTCTATAAAACTATATATACCTATATAAAACTGTATAGAACTATATAAAACTATATAACACTATATAAAACTATCAAAACTATATAAACCTATATTAAACTTTATAAAACTATATAAAACTATATAAAACTCTATAGAACTATATAAAACTATATAAAACTATGTAAAACTATATAAAATTAACAAAACTATATAAAACTATATAAAACTATATGAAACTATATAAAACTAATAAATCTATGTCAAACTACATAGGGCCAAATAAAACTATGTAAAACTATAAAATTATATTAAAACTATATAAAACTATATAAAACTATATAAAACTATATAAAACTAATAAATCTATGTCAAACTACATAGGGCCAAATAAAACTATGTAAAACTATAAAATTATATTAAAACTATATAAAACTATATAAAACTATATAAAACTATATAAAACTATATTAAACTATATGAAACTATATAAAACTAATAAATCTATGTCAAACTACATAGGGCCAAATAAAACTATGTAAAACTATAAAATTATATTAAAACTATATAAAACTATATAAAACTATATAAAACTATATAAAACTATATAAAACTAACAAAACTATATAAAACCTTATAAAACTAACAAAACTATATAAACCTATATAAAACTTTATAGAACTATATAAAACTATATAAAACTATATAAAACTATATAAAACTATATAAAACTATGTAAAACTATATAAAACTAAATAAAACTATATAAACCTATATAAAACTCTATAGAACTATATAAAACTATATAAAACTATATAAAACTATATAAAACCTTATAAAACTAACAAAACTATATAAAACAATGTAAAACTATATAAAACTATATAAAACTATATAAAACCTTATAAAACTAACAAAACTATATAAAACAATGTAAAACTATATAAAACTATATAAAACTAACAAAACTATGTAAAACTATGTAAAACTATATAAAACTGTATAAAACTATATGAAACTATTAAAAACTATATAAAACTATATAAAACTATATAAAACTAACAAAATTATATGAAACTATATAAATCTATATAAAACTATATAAAACTATATAGAACCATATAAAACTATGTCAAACTATATAAAACTAATAAAACTATGTCTAACCACATAGGGCCAAATAAAACTATGTAAAACTATAAAATTCTATTAAAACTATATAAAAATATATCAAACAATATAAAACTATATAAAACTAACAAAACTATATAAACCTATACAAAAGTCTATAGAACTATATAAAACTATTTAAAACTATTTAAAACTATATAAAACTATATAAACCTATATAAAACTCTAAAGAACTATATAAAACTATATAAAACTATATAAAACTATATAAAACTAACAAAACTATATAAAACTATATAAAACTAACAAAACTATATAAAACTATATAAAACTATATAAAACTATATAAAACTATATAAAACTATATAAAAGTATATAAAACTATATAAAACTAACAAAACTATATAAAACTATATGAAACTATATAAAACAATATAAAACGATATAAAAGTATATAAAACTAACAAAACTATATAACCCTATATAAAACTCTATAGAACTATATAAAACTATATAAAACTATATAAAACTATATAAAACTAACAAAACTCTATAAAACTAACAAAACTATATAAAACTATATAAAACTATATAAAACTATATAAAACTATATAAAACTCTATAAAACTATATAAAACTATATAAAAGTATATAAAACTATATAAAACTAACAAAACTATATAAAACTATATAAAGCTCTATAAAAGTATATAGTGCTATATGAAACTATATTAAACTATATGAAACTATATAAAACTAATAAAACTATGTCAAACTACATAGGGCCAAATAAAACTCTGTAAAACTATAAAATTATATTAAAACTATATAAAACTATATAAAACTATATAAAACTAACAAAACTATATAAACCTATATAAAACTATATAGAACTATATAAAACTATATAAACCTATACAAAACTCTATCGAACTATATAAAACTATATAAAACTAACAAAACTATATAAACCTATACAAAACTCTATAGAACTTTATAAAACTATATAAACCTATATAAAACTCTATAGAACTATATAAAACTATATAAAACTATATAAAACTATGTAAAACTGACAAAACTATATAAAACTATATAAAACTATATAAAACCATATAAAACTATATAAACCTATATTAAAATATATAAAACTATATAAAACTATATAAAACTCTATAGAACTATATAAAACTATATAAAACTATATAAAACTATATAAAACTAACAAAACTATATAAAACTATATAAAACTCTATAAAACTATATAAACCTATATAAAACTCTATAGAACTATATAAAACTATATAAAACTATATAAAACTATATAAAACTAACAAAACTATATAAAACTATATAAAACTATACAAAACTATATAAAACTATATAAAACTATATAAAAGTATATAAAACTATATAAAACTAACAAAACTATATAAAACTATATAAAGCTCTATAAAAGTATATAGTGCTATATGAAACTATATTAAACTATATGAAACTATATAAAACTAATAAAACTATGTCTAACCACATAGGGCCAAATAAAACTATGTAAAACTATAAAATTCTATTAAAACTATATAAAAATATATCAAACAATATAAAACTATATAAAACTAACAAAACTATATAAACCTATACAAAAGTCTATAGAACTATATAAAACTATTTAAAACTATTTAAAACTATATAAAACTATATAAACCTATATAAAACTCTAAAGAACTATATAAAACTATATAAAACTATATAAAACTATATAAAACTAACAAAACT